>NC_044032.1:67938912-68157864 GCF_901765095.1 Microcaecilia unicolor | reverse complement strand
CCTATTATATCTAATTTTCATTTAGGCAATAAATTCTAACTCTCCCATCTTATTTCTTAGGCTTCTGCATTCGCATATAGACTTGTCAAATTATGTTTGTTTTTCCTATTTACATCTTGCCCAGGAGTTGACAGTGTTATTTGCAATATTTTGTCTGCTTTTATGTAAAGACACCTGATCTACTATGGTCTGTATTGCAGCCTCCTTGTCGGGATACCCTATCTTCCCTGTTTTGGTGATATCTTGAAAGATACCTTGTTCCGAACAACTGTTGGCCTTCCCTCCCGTTTTTAGTTTAAAAGCTGCTCTAGCTCATTTTTAAGGCCGATGGCCAGCAGCCTGGTCCCACTCTGGTTAAACTGGAGCCCATCATTCTCGAATAGGCTCCCCCTTCTCCAGATTTGGCTTGGTACATCTTCAGGTTCACCGAGATTCTTTCAGTTCTCCGCATCATCACCTTGAAAACCATTTCCGGTACAGGCAGATCTCTTACATCTTCTTCCGTAAACACAGAAGTAAAGAATTTGTTCAGTTCTCCGCTATGGTCTTGTCATCTTGAGTGCACCTTTTGCCTCCTTTGTGATCTAACAGTCCCAGGATTCCTTGCAGGCGTTCTGCTTCTGATATACGTGAAAAGTTGTATTGTGAGTTTTAGCCTCTGCAGCAAGTTTCTCTTCGTATTCTCTTTTAGCCTTCTTTATAATGCTTGCATCTGACTTGCCAGTGCTTATGTGCTTCTTATTTTTTTCACTTGGATCCTTTTCCATTCTTTGAAGGACAATCTTTTGGCTGTAAATAGCCTCTTTTACTTCACTTTTAACTACGTGACTGTCATTTTCTCTTCTTTACACCTCTGCAAATATGTGGAATGCATCTGGACTGGGCTTCCACAATTGTATTTTTGAATAACATCCATGCCTGATTTAATGTCCTAACCTTAGCAGCCGATCCTTTTAGTTTCTTTTTAACCATTTTCCTCATTTTATTATAGTCACTCTTTCGAAAATTAAATGCAGCTACAGTAGATTTCCTTTGTGGGTTCATCCCAGATAGTAGCTCAAACTGATCATGTTATGATGACTGTTTCCCACGGGGATCCAACACGCCCCCTCTCGTACTATGCCCTGCACACCACCATCGTCTCCATTTTAGTTCATTTTAAGGCGCAAATATTTATCAAGGTCTTTCACATTTCTGATGTTCCCTTTCAGCGTGCTTTGCCTTCTTGTTTAAGTTGCCATATTTATGTTTTCTTATGGGCCAAATGAGTCGTAAAATATTGCATTCCGTAGAAACACTTTTATATTGCTTAATGGACTGTGAAATTGTCAAAAATAACATAGCAGCTATATTAGCTCTGGTTTGGTTATGTAAAGTAGCCCCTAAGCTTGAGCTAGATTCTTATGTTCATTTGGTGCTATCATGAAAATAGTGTCAAAATGCTGTGCTTTCATAATTGTGCTGTTAGTGTTCTGTTTAAAAGAGATTGCAAAGGAAGTGGAGGGTGATGATGTATATCTATCTGTCTATGTGTGTATATATCAGATATGTGTCCTTTTAGTTTACTGAAAGGATCACCATAGTGGTGGATATTTTATATTGTTGGAAAATCATGATTTAATGTACAGCTTAATGACCAATTATCTAGTTGCTGTTGATATTGTTCCTACGCTGGCATTCTGTGGAGCTAGATTGTTTTATAATAACAGTACAAAGCCATCATTCTAGTTTCTGAGGAAGAAATAAAAATGAGCTCCACGTTTTGTTTACCTTCAGGCATGTAATTAATGAGGACATTGTATAAAACTGATTCAACACAGCATCTGCACCATTTCCCCAAAACAAATAAATAAGATATTCCACTCAGTACTAACTGAGCCAATTCTCTGGAACATGCATGCATGCTGTAAATTGATCCTGAAAAATAATCCACACCTGTCAGGATTCTCATGCTACCTCACCACCATCACTTTCCACCCTGACATATCCTGAAAATTGGTGTGGATAGGAAACCATTAATAAGAAGAGAGCAGCCATCTGTGAGCTGGCAGTCCTTGGTCTGGTAGGTAGAGAGGATCCCACAGGGAATCCTAGAAGTTCCAGCAGACTGTGGAGGACAGTTGTGAGGTTACTTGACCCCTGCTTTTGATGCAGTGGCATTCCAGTGGGAATAAAATCCAGTCTTCCACAAGAGGCCTGTGAGGAGAGCTGTCATCATTGAGCTGCCATACCTTGGTCTAGCAGGTGCATGGGAGCTAACAGGGGCATCCTGGAAGTTCCAGCAAGCTACTTAAGATGTCAGCGGCCTGCTGGTGGTAATAAAACCCAGCCAGTATCCCCAGAGTACAGCTTTACTTGCATGGTCCGTAAGTGCATGTTCAAAAGGGCACATGATGAAAGGGAACATACCTTTCTGGTGCCCCTTTAGGCAGATCTTGACCATAGGGCCTATCTAGTCTGCCTATCCATGCCATCTACTCTCCCTATCACTCTCTGAGGTCCTATGTACTTGTTCCAAGCTCTCTGGAATTAAGATACTGTTTTCAACTCCACCACTTCCATTGGGAGGCTGTTCCACAGATTCACCACTGTTTCCGTGAAGAAGTATTTGCTTAGGCTACTTCTGAGTCTATCCCCATATTCACAGCAGGTCTCCAGGGTGAACAGCCTCTGACATGTTAGAACACCTTCACCCTATGCCTCCTCATTCCAGAACTTCCTTTCAATTGAGAAAGACTTGCCTCCTGTGCATTGATGCCATGTAGGTATTTAAATGTCTATCTCATATCTCCCTTCTCCAGCCTTTCTTCCAAAGTGTATATACTGAGATCTTTAAGCCTATTCCCATATGCTTTATAACATAAGAGCATAACTTAAGAACATAAGAATAGCCCTACTGGGTCTGACCAATGGTCCATCTAGCCCAGTATCCTTTTTCCAACAGTGGCCAATCCAGGTCTCAAGTACCTGGCAGAATCCCAATAGTAGCAAGATTCCATTCTACCAATCCAGGGCAAGTAGTGACTTCCCCATGTGTAGCTCCATAGCAGACTATGGACCTTTCCTCCAGGAACTGTCCAATCTTTTTTTAAACCCAGATATGCAAACCACTGTTACAACATCCTCTGGCAACAAGCTCCAGAGCTTACCTATATGTTGAGTGAAAAAATATTTCTTTCTATCTATTAAAAATATTCCATGTATCTTCATTGAGTGTCCCTAGTTGTTCTACTGTTGCAAGAGTAAAACATTTATTCACTTCTACTCATTCTACACCACTTGGATTCTGTAGACCTCAATCATATCTCCCCCTCATTCATCTCTTTTCCAAGCTGAACAACCATAACCTCTTTAGCCTTTCCTCATATGAGAGGAGATCCATCCCCTTATCCTTTTGGTCGTACACATCTTGAACCTTTTCTAATTCTGCTATAATTGTTTTTAGATAAAGCAACCAGAATTGCACACAATACTTATGGTGAGGTCACAGCATGGAATGAGCAGGGGCCTTATAGTATTCTTGATCTCATTTACAATCCCTTTCCTAATAATTCCTAGCATTCTGTTTTCTTTTATGGCCACTGCCACACACTGGGCAGAAGGTTTCAGCATAAGACGAAGACCACTGACCATTTTAGTAGCCACCCTCTGGACCAACTCATCCTGTTTATATCTTTTTAGAGGTGTTGCCTCCAGAATTTATGCAACCCCCCCGGATTCTATATAGCACGCCTAGCGTTCCGCATCGAAATCCAAGCGCATTCTGTAACAATGTGTGTAAATTAATTGACTTAACAAGCCAATCAGCTTTGTTAACAGCACTTAACAAGCAATAAAAGGGGCATAGTTATGGGTGGAGAAATGGGCATTTCGTGGGCACTATAAAATTTCCACGCATTGTTACAGTATATAGTCCTCTGTGCCTAAATCTACAGCTGGGATTTATGCTATGTTTTTATTGGTGTAAATGGAGGTGTGTAGTTTTAGACACAGAGGGCCATATTCTGTAACAACATAAACGTATTCTATATACCAGATTATCTGACAAGATCTGCCTCTAGTGAAACCATGTTGCCTAAGGTCCTGTAATCCATTGGATTCCAGAAACTCTACTATTCTGTTTTAAAAGTATTTCCATTAATTTATTTACCACAGAAGTCAGACTTACCGGCCTGTAGTTTCCAACCTCTTCCTTACTTCCACTTTTTCGGAAAGGGACCACATCTGCTCTTCTCCAGTCCTCTGGGGCCACTCCTGACTCTAGAGAAACATTGAAAATGTCAGCAGTGGAACTGCTAGAACTTCTATAAGTTCCTTCAGTACCCTCAGATATATGCCATCCAGCCCATCGCTTGTTCACCTTTAGTTTTGCCAGCTCCTAATGAACACAGTCCTCTGAAAATGTTCAGAGACTACCACCCCTCCATTTATTGTGTTTGTCTTCTGCAGTCGTGCTCCTGGCTCTTCTGCTGTGAACACAGAACAGAAATATTTGTTAAGCAATTCCACATTATCTTTATCAGATTCTACATATTCCTCCCCTTCACCTTTGAGTCTCACAATACCACTTTGCACTTCCTCCTATTACTGACATATCTAAAAAATATCTCTCCCCCCCCCCCCCCCCCCCCCCCATTTAGCCATATGGGCAAAAGAGAACAAAGTACAAGACTGTGTCATCAACAAGAAATCCCTTTCTTGGGACCTATAGATACACATTTGTGCGTGGAGATATCCGTGATGTGAACACCAAAACAATTCACAATGCTGGAGGAACACTGGAATCCCAGGAAAAGGCATAGAGGTAAAAGAACATCGGGCTTTCCAGGAACAAATGAAGGAAACTTGAATGATTCAATGAAGCAATATTTATTGATGATTTAGGATTCGACATAGCACTGTGTTTCATCAAAGTGCCTGCTTCAGGAGTCTGGATGCTGTATTGTAAGGGAACAGGCCATCCAATATATCAGTATGCCAATAGGTTAAAATACCAAAATGTAATGGAAGAAATGGTCTTGAGAAAGACCTTTGAAAATCCTCTCCAAATGTAGCTAAGCTCTCTGGTTGGTGGCAGATGTCAGTGAGTGAGCCATTCATGGGAAGTTCTGTTCCCTCTAGTTCTGGGCTACTTTAAGTCTCAATTTGAGATCACCTCCACCTTTGCCTGTAACTCCTTTCAGTTTGGGGTCACGGGGACAGGTGTCTGTGTGGTTAGTACAATCCAGGACACCTCCTCCTCTCTTGATTCCTTTCTCAGAGACACTCGAGAGGAAGACATTTCCAGTTTTTATTATCTTTCCAGAGGGTTTGGAGAGACAGTCATCATCCCCTAGGGATTTTTCTGGAAACATTTATCTGAAGGATATTAATGCTCATTATTTAAAACTAATTCCATGCAGTACAAGGATTCATTGGGTGGACTTGATCCTACCCATCTCAAAGCCTTTTGTTACTGGTTGAAATAAATATGTTATTTAAAAGTGTATTTCCTTGTTTTTTCCGTTTCATTATAGAGTGGTCATAAATATCTCAAGTAATTCAACTTAATTATTATTTTTAAACATTTTTTGATAAACATTTATTTCACCACCTGAATGTCATATCAAAAATGCCTCTCAAAATATCTTTGAACTGATCTTGAATAAGAATTGTAAGGGCTAGAATAAATTGTGTATTGGTACTTTAAAACCAAAGAGAGGACCAAGGCAAATGTGAATGCCAAGGGGGGGGGGGGGGGGGAGACATTTATGTTACATATCAGATAATGTATATAAAGATGTAAAATAGTACCTCCTATTTCTGCCAATAGTACCTCCCCCTATTTCTGTAAATCTTTTTGATTTATCGCAAAAATTATGTACAAATAGAAAGTATAGAAATAAAGGCAAACTTAGTTTTAAACAAATGTACAAGGAGCCAAAATGGAGAAAGGTCTCCTATGAAAGTCATGCCAGAAGACAAGGAAGTAGGGATGGACCAATAAAATGAACAGTGAAACCTTGGAGTAAGAACTGATAAAACATAAAAGAGCCCTTTTTCCAAGCGGCGGTAAAAGGTGACCTGTGGTGGCGTCACTGCGTGGGATTGCCACGCTTCGAGGCCACATTTTACTACAGTGGGTAAAAGTTGTTTTTTTTAAAGCAGACAGCAAATATCCATACAGTACTTAAAAAATTGCCGCATGGCCATTTATCACACAGTCATTTATTGCCAGAGCCCTTACCAGCTCCTATTTAGGAAGTGATGAGGACTCTGACGGTAACCCAGAGGTAATCACGCAGCGCCACATGCTGCCTAGTTACTGCTGGGCACGCCCGCTCCCTATCCACTGGTGCTAGAAAATAAAAAAATATTTTCTAGTCCTGGAAAAGGTGTGCGCAAACCTGGCAGTAGCCCTACCGCCTCTTTGCAAATGGGCACCTAAATTTATTACGATAAAAAAAAAGACCTATGGGGCCCTTTTACTGCAGGTTCAAAAGCACTTCTGCAGGGTGCGCTCAGGCATTCCGTGGTAGTTTTGGGATTGGTGCATGCTTCCCACGTACTAAAAATAGAATTTATCTTTTAGTGCTGGGGGCAGAGAGTAGGTATATTCTGTGCTAATTGGTTAGTGCAGGCTACATCGCCACCTGCTGATTAGCACATGGTTAGCGTGTGAGCCCTTACCACCGAGAAAACAAGTGTCAGTAAGTACTCATGTGGTAATGAGGAAACTAGCATGTCGCTATTAATGGGAATAACGGAAAGCAGTTGAGGACACCCCAAATCGGCTTTTGATTATGCCGATTTGGGCAACCCTGGGAGAAAGACGCCCATCTCCCGATTTGTGTCGAAAGATGGGCACCCTTCTCTTTTGAAAATAAGCCTGATAGTTTAAAAAATATATATTTTAAAACAAAATTTTGTAACAATAAAGTCTTAGGGCCCTGTTTACTAAGCCGCACTAGGAATATATGGGTGTCTCTAGCATTTAGTGTGTGCTCATTTTAGTGCGCGCTAAAAACACTAACATTCTTTAGTAAACAGGGCCCTTAATCTTTTTCCTAAATGTTATGAACAAATTGGAACATAAAAATATCTGAGCAAACTCTTTCCAATGTTTAGCAGCTTGAAATGCCAAGGTAGAGTCTAACATTTTCAGCCTCTTTTTTTCTTTCGGGTGAAGGAAAGGAGAACAAAGGATTGTCTTCTAGATCTAGCAGAAACTGCAAGTCCGGGGCTAAGCAATGCAGTAGTTTATAAAGTAGACAGGCCAATTTAAACAGACCTCTAGCCTCGAATGGTAGCCAGTGAAGTTTATTATTTATTTATTTATTTATTGCATTTGTATCCCACATTATCCCACCTCTTTGCAGGCTCAATGTGGCTTACAATAAATCATGGATAGTGGAAATGAGAGGAGAATTGACATTTAGTGTTACAGAAATAATTTGGGTAGCATGGTAATGGAAAACAAGATAGTAACATGACATAAGGCATGTAAGTTCTACATAAAAAGGAGAAACATGATCTGGAAGCTAATTGAATAAAAGCACATAGGTGTTTATGTTACAGTTATAAAATAGTATTTTTTAAAAATCCCCTATATATAGATCTCTTCATGAAAATTCTGAAGGGCCTTCAATTATAGATCACATCTTTCAGTTGAGTAGATCACTTCTTCTAATTCACAATCAGCACCCTGTTGTCATCATTGGTCTATTGGTAACCTTTTTAAAACAGGTGCCTTTTTTGGACTTTGCACATAGGCATGCTCTTATAAAATCAAGTGCTTTTAAAGTATAAGCTGCTGCAGGATTGTAAAGATCAGAGCACAACCTTTAACTAAACCGGCAGAGCATGACTTGCTCACTCTACTATGAAATAACAGGACTCACAGCCTACCTATATTTTCTTCTGTACTGTAATTCCTGTATTGTGGCTTATATACAAGTGCAGCACGGTTTTAGATAGAGTGTAGAGTTTGAAACTGACTCATTCAGGTTAGGACATGTACTATTCTGTTAGTATTTCAGGATCTGCCAGCATAGAGCCTGTTCTGAAAGTAATGTATGTTTATAGGGCAGTACGTGCGGCAGGAGCATCCATTTCACAACTAACATCGAAAATACCAATGGGGATAAATGGTTACTTACATGTGTGAGTTGTAAAGCACCAACTTTCACATGTAAGTGTCAGCACATACACATGTATAGTAGCCATGTTGTAAAAATAAACGTGTAAATGCCGCTCATATGACACAGAGGCTGCAATGCTTATTTAATACTGAATTGGATGGAGGCTAAGGAGGATATCTCCCTTAACCCTTCTTGTAAAAGGCCGAACAATATGTGCACTTTTGCAATACATGTACATGCAAGATCGCAAGGTAAAATCCCGATATGCAGATTGTCCCACATACACATGTATTCCATTTATCAAATAGGGAATACATGTGTAGATTTTAGTCCAGCTCAAGCCTAGCCCACATTTCGCCCAAACCAAACTGTCTTGTAATTTAAGTGTTTCACAAATCTGCATGTGTAAATTCCTGCTTTAAAAAATCAGGTTTTACATGTGTATACACTAGACACATGTAACTGCTGACATTTGCTTGAAGCGTATTCCATAATGTGCATAACCTAATTGGGTAACAAGCCAATCAGAGTAAGTAATTGCCAATTAACAAGCAATTATTGACACTAATTGTCATTAATTAGAATTTACACACAAGGAGATCCAAGATGGCCGCCTGAGCAGACGCGCGGGACGGAGCTCCTGCTACCCGTCGAAAACTGCTTTGATTGCGATCCTTCGGACCCATTATGGGAAAGAGGAAGGGGAAATCTGGAGTGCCTACCTCCACAGGCAAGGTTGAACCCCCTCTCTTGAGGCAGATGACGTTGGAGGAGTCGGGACTCCGGACGCCGGGAGTTGGAGTGTTCGCTTCGGGAGGTCCGGGAGAGCAAGTAGACCAGAGCGCTGAGGGAGTTTCTTTGAGTCCTCCCTCGATAACGGTCCCTCCAAGACCTGGAAGAGGAATGACGGGCGCGAGTGAACAGCACACTGAGTCCGGAAGTCGGTCCCCAGCGGCTGTGTGTGGAGACCCCGCTGCCTCTTCAACGCCAGTGAGTTTGCCAGCTCAGACAGTTTTGCTGCCTGGAAGAAATCCTGACGAACCTTCCATAATTCTTGGAACTTTAAAGAAACCTGCTACCGTTACAATGGAATCATTATGGGATGCAATACAAGGACTGAATTCCAACCTGCAGCAAATATCAGGTATTTTGTATGGTGAAGTTGCGGACTTAAAGAAATCACAATCTGATTTGATAATGAAAGTTGCAGAACAATCTATAAAAATGGAGTTTTTTTTATAAAGAATTAAAAACGGTGAACTCCTTGATGAATGTGTTGATAAAAGACCCTAGCCTCCAACAACGCAAATTGGAATATTTAGAAAACCAGATTAGGGGGAATAGCTTACTTTTTCTCAATTTTCCTAAATCCCCTCTTATTCCAGCGATAGACATGCTTAAAAAGTATTTCACCGAAGTATTAGGTATCCCTTTAGAGGGATACCCACCTATTACTAAAGCAATGTATATTTCAGGAATTGGAGGGAGAGAATTGCCTCCTGACCCCCAATCTGGACTAAATTTAACGGAATTTCTAGAATCTTCACTTGAGGTTATAACTGAAAGAACTACTTTGTTGGTCACCTTCGCTCTACAACTAGATCGGAATAATATTTTCAAACTTTATTTCCGCCACACTAATTCACCCTTCCTTGGCTCAAAAATTCAGGTTTTTCCAGATTTTGCTCGAGAAACCCAAAGGAAAAGAAAGCAGTTTTTGTTGTTGAAAGAGAGGATGTTGCGAATAGGAGGGACCTTTTTGTTAAGATTCCCCTGTAGATGTTGTGTTTCTTTGAATTCTGTAAATTATATTTTTTTTGAACCAGAGAAGTTAAAAGAATTTATTGTATCAAAGGAATAATGCTGCAGCAGTCCTTGAGTGCAAAGCGTTTAACCGGCTAGCGACACTCCTTACTCTGTCTGCTTGATTATATGAAGTAATTCATTTTTATATTAATTGGGTTTTGTTTGAATTTCCTTTTCTTGGATCCACATTATGAGGACTAATGGTTAAAGATTTTTCTTGATATGATAATGTGTATGTAAAATTTTTTCCTTTGTGTGAATTTATGTTAATTGCATAAATGTAAATTGAATAATAATAAATAAATTAAAAAAAAAAAGAATTTACACACAAAACTGGCTAAGTGATGTATTTATTTATTTATTTTGCACATTTATATCCCACTTTTTTCTACAGGGATGCAGACTCAAAGTGGCTTACAATGTTGTACAAATACAATTACATGAAACAGGAGAGAAGGAACAGAGTTAGAAGAAACAGGGAAAGGGAAGAGAGACTATCTGAAGATGGCAGTCAGAGATAGGCTGGTCTTCATTAGACTCCAGATGTTGAGACGGCTCAGAGTAGCCAGGACAACTGTCTGCATGGCAATCCATGATGGAGAGCTGGCGAAATACCCATCCAGACCAGGAGAAAGAAGCAGGCCACAAATAGAATCGGGGAGGGCTGGAAAAGATGTGAAGAGGCCGGACTGGCCAAGCAGGAACAACATGGTGCAAGTTGCATTGAAAACTGCTTCAGTACTGACCACCAGTACCCTAAACGAATGGAGCAGCGACCAGGAGATGAGGCGCTAGAGGCCCAATGGTACTGCAGCGATGAACAATGGCTGGTGAACGGACTCAGTACCAGAGGCAGGAGCGGCCCGGAGAGATGAAATGGGAACCGGGGGAGGTCCAGCTGGAGGTCGTCAATCTTGAGTGAGAGAGCAGGGAAGTTGTAGCCCGGAACAAATGCTAACGCTCACAGCACAAACAGGTCAGACCGCATTTGGTCAGTGGCTGGTCTGCGGAACCGCAGCAATGAGCAGATCCGACTAGACAGATGGTAACCCACGGCGCCCCAGTGCAAAATAGGCACAGGTCCAGCAGTAAGGAGCCGATCCTCAGCCAAGCGCCAGCAGATTACCCGAGGGCCCCCGAGACCAACAACACAAGCTACACAAGCACTGATGATGTGATATGGCTGACAGCCGGCCCACCGACACGCGGGAGATGAGCTATGTCGGCCGGAGCTCCCCCTTGGTTTTCCGCACCAAAACAGGTGAAAAGGAGAAAATCAGTTTGCCACAGCAATGAAGGAAGCCAGCGCAAACAAAATCGGGCCAATATACAGCCAATATGTAACCGATCAACAGTTAGCTCCGAGATTGCATCAGGAGCTAATGGTTCTTTAGCCCGTTATTCAGCCGCCATTTTGAAAAGAGCTACTATGTAAAGTCTAAACTGCCTTTTTACCAAGCTGCAGGAAAAAGGGCCCTGCGGTAGTGACAGGGGCCAGTTTTCCAGCGCACCAGGGCCCTTTCTACCGCAGTGGGTAAAAAAGCCCCCAGAACACATAGGAGCCGGCTCTGTGGGTGCTGTGGGTGCTTGAGCACCCCCAATATTTACAAAATTCCTTGTATATGTCCAGGGAGGGGTTATTTCCACTGGGCTTAGCACCCCCAATAATTTTGAAAAGTTGGCTTCCATGCAGTAAGAGAACTCTTACCGCATGGCTATGTGATGGGGAGCCCTTACTGCCAGTCATTGAGGTGGCAATAAGGGCTCCCATGCTAACCTGGCAGTAACTGGACAGCGCATAGTGATGCCCGATTACCGCCCGGTTACCGTTGTGCAAACCATTTCCAGGGGTTTTCTTTTTCTCACGGAAATGGCACACACTCGTGACGGGACTACCATCGACGGCCGCGTTGGGCCAGCAGCAGTCCCGAAAGAGCGAGCAGTAAGCCCGCATTGGGCTTACCGCCACTCTGTAAAAGGGCCCCTAAGTCACATGGTTGAAAAGGGGATGTGGCCATGGGCATGGAATTGGCAGGTCATGGGCATTTCTAAAATCTATGTGCATTGTTATAGAATACACCTGGTCTGCGCCTAATTTAGGTGCATCATTTACGCCAGGTTTTACTTGACATAACTGATCATGACTAAATTTAGTTGCATGGACTGTCACTCAGCAGATTCTATAAACCGCGTGGAAATTTAGGCTTATTCTATATAGTACACCTAAATTAAGGCGTACCTTAAAGAATGTGCTTAGCAAATTTCATTTTGGTGTTGACTCTTTAGGCATGATATATAGAATCTAGTGCTAACTGGTTAAGCGGGAGATTCTATATATGGCACCTGGAAAATCCACATAGAAATTATGTTCACCTAAGCATATTCTATAATACTTGGGCGCAGTATGTAGAATACGTTTGTAGATGTCCAGGTGCCTAAAACTATGTGCATCCATTTACACCAATGAAAATGTGGTGTAAATCCCTGCATATAGATTTACAAGGACTGGGCCACATTCTATAACAACTCACCTAAATGTGGGAACACCCATGAAATGTTCATTTCTCCACCCATAGCCACTCTCCTTTTGAACTGCGCGCTTTAGAATTTAGGTACAATTCATTTCAGCATGCCCTTAGCGAGTTATGCGCGTAAATTCTAATTATTGTCAATTAGTGCTCATTATTGTTTGTTAAATGCTGTTAACAACACTGATTGGCTTGTTAAGCCAATTAAGTTATGCACACAGTTATGGAATATGCTTAGATTTAGGCATGGAACGCTAGGCATGAAATACAGAATCTTTCCCTTAGTTGTTAAAGATAGGCCTGCTACTTATGCAGCCTATTTTAACCGCTAAACAAAACCGATTGGGTGCTGAATATCTGTGCCTAACCAGCTATGCCACGTGAAATAGTAGCTTAGCGACTAGCTGCTAACCGCAGATGTTCAGCTGGATACAACCAGATATCTCCTATGTTATGTTACTATATGAATATCTGTGGTTAGGCCAGTGGTTCCCAAACCTGGTCCTGGAGGCACCTCAGCCAGTCAGATTTTCAGGATATTCACAATGAATATTCATGAGATAGATTTGCATGCAGTGAAGGCAGTGCATGCAAATTTCTCTCATGAATATTCATTGTGGGTATCCTGAAAACCTGACTGGCTGGGGTGCCTCCAGGACCAGGTTTGGAAACCACTAGGTTAGGCATTAAAATGCCATTTAACCAGCTAAATTAAATAGTTTTGAATATCAGACCCATCGTTTATAGTTTAATATTTAGGACCCATCTTTATTCAAGGTGGGGTAAAAAATTACAAACATAATCATAAAACAAACAGAATAGAATGGCTTATCACAAAACCAACATGTAAAATAAGGGCCAAAATCTCCTGGCTTACCAGATAAGCTTTTCTTTGGCAGCTCACAGGTTTTGTTTAACTCCAGAGACATCTCTATAAGGAGCTCTAGTTCCTTGAAAGGTTTCAGTGTTCCAGTTTATTGGGAAAGAATCCAGCTTCAGAACCAAATGTTTAGAATTACAGACAGAGCAGAATGGTCTTAAGTGACACCAGGGCAAGATACAACAATGTTTGAATAACATAGTAAATGTTTTCATCTTAGCATTTTTAAATCACGCACAAGCTGTTGTTAATGAATCTGCTGTGATAAAGAAAAGTAACTAGTAATTGTGAGTTTTTTTATTGGAACATAGTTGTATGCTGTTTGTACTATGCAAAATGAAAAGCCTAAACATCAGGTTGACCGATAGGTGACAGACAGTAGTGGTAAATGAAATACGCTCTGAGGAAAGGAAGGTGAGCAATGGAGTTCCTCAGGAGTCTGTGCTGGGGCCTATTTTGTTTAATATATTTGTGGAAGATATTGCTGAAGGGTTGGAAGGAAAGGTTTGCCTTTTTGCGGATGACATGAAAAAAAGCCAATAGAGTGGATACCCTGGAGGGAGTAGAAATGATGAGAAGGGATCTCCGAACGTTAGAAGAATGGTTGAGGGTCTGGCAGTTAAAATT
This sequence comes from Microcaecilia unicolor, assembly GCF_901765095.1. NCBI lineage: Eukaryota > Metazoa > Chordata > Amphibia > Gymnophiona > Siphonopidae > Microcaecilia > Microcaecilia unicolor. The sequence continues at coordinate 68,143,903 of NC_044032.1, read as the reverse complement.
TAATAATCAATACACAGGGGTAACGTGAGTAACATAGTAGATGACGGCAGAAAAAGACCTGCATAGTCCATCCAGTCTGCCCAACAAGATAAAGTTATATGTGCTACCTTTTATGTATACCTGACCTTGATTAGTATCTGCCATCCTCACGGCACAGACCGTAGAAGTCTGCCCAGCACTAGCCCCACCTCCCAACCACCAGCCCCCCCCCCCCCCCACCGACTCTGCCACCCAATCTCCGCTAAACTTCTGAGGATCCCTTCCTTCTGAACAGGATTCCTTTATGTTTATCACACGCATTTTTGAATTCTGTTACCGTTTTCATCTCCACCACCTCTCGCAGGAGGGCATTCCAAGCATCCACCACTCTCTCCGTGAAAAAGTGCTGTATTAATATAGGAAATATATGCAACTGAAGGGTTACGAACTGTATCTGATATCCTGAAATGACAATGTTAACAAATCTATGTAAGCCACATTGAGCCTGCAAATAGGTGGGGGAATGTGGGATACAAATGCAATAAATAAATAAATACATGTAAGTCCCTGAATGTTTAAATAAAAAACAGATTAATCAAAGACTCCATGTAAAAAGCCTGTTATTCCATTCTACGAATGTACTTATTACCCTGTAACATCTCATTTAAATATTTTCAGGCTGGATTTTTCCATCTGCCCCATGGAGAATATTTTATTGAACCTGTCCGGAGTTATCCAGTTGAGAAGGGACATTACCAACCTCATATCATCTACTGGAGAGATATATCCCAGCATTTACACAGACAGAAGAGGAGCCCTAAAAAAGAAACACATTTATGTGGAGTAACAGGTATGGCATTTTAATGTTTTCCATATTTCCATTTTTATGCTTATATGTATTTGTCATTTTCTTTGTCACAGATCTGTTGTTGCCCTGCTTTTTTTCAGAACATTGTAATCTGCCAATCTTATTGTAATTGAAATACGAAGATGTGTGTTATGTGTAAGGCTTCTGATTTTAGGTTTTCACCAGTAAACAGCAATAAAATACACTGATACAAACAAAAATTGTTGGATAAACCCTGGAAAAACACTGCTCTTTCTCCTTTCCTAGGCTTGTTTTGTGTTCTTTCTCAATTTGGCACAAATGGACATATTTGATTTCACCAGAAATAGTAACCAGAAAGGATTTGTACTGGGACAGTGCTTTTTAACATATTTATTAATGTCTGGACATGGGAATGATGAGTGAGGTGATCAGATTTTCAGATGACACAAAACTATTCAGAGTTGCTAAATTGCATGCAGACTGTGAGAAATTGCAGCAGGACCTTGGGAGGCTGGAAGACTGGGCTTCTAATGGCAGATGAAATTTAATGCAGTCAACTGCAAAGTCATGCACATAGGGAAGAATAACCTAAATTATAGCTAGATGTCTCTAGGTTCCAAATTAACTCCCCTGTTTACTAAAGCTTAGCTCAAGTTATCTGTAGCAGGGCCCATTTTATTCCTATGGGCCCTGCTGCAGATAACTTGAGCTAAGCTTTAGTAAACAACCCCCTAAGAGTCACCATCAAAGTCTTTTATTACTCACCCACCAGCACAACATCAGATATCAGTGACAAGTTATAACAAACTTTTAAAATCTAACATCAGTATCTCTGGTAATTATAAGTAATCAGACTAATTATATAAAGAAGAGAAAAAGGAGGAAGAAAAGTTTATTCCTCATACAAAGGTCACAGAAAGAAAGAAGAGAAAGAAAGGAAGAAAGAAAGAATGAATGAAAGAAAGATTCTTAGATATAGAGAATTAGTTTCTATGAAGGGGAGAGAGCACCCCCTTCAGGAAAAAATAGCCCATTGGATGGATCTGAAACTATTTCCAAGCATGCCTAGTTTTTCAGAGTTTCTTTGTCTGTAGTGTGGTTTTATAGGCTGTGATGAGTATCCCCCTCTCCTCTACCCTGGACCAATCATAGGTGCTGCATAAGTGCTGGAGACTTGTAATTGGGTCTTTCATATGTGCTAGAGGCTTGCAATTGGTGTCCTTGCCATACCTCTTCTCAGTAAATTACATTTGTAACAAGTTATACCAGGTAACTGAGTTGCCCTAGCAATGGGAGGCACAATTAGAGTTTGTGACCAGCCAGAAATTCCTTCATGTGGCTGACAGTAAAGAAAGATGGGGGATGGGAAATAGTGCAGCATACCTGAAGTAGAACTTTATAGCAAAAGCTTATAGATACTAATAATTATCAGCGGGTTTTATATATAGATCAACAGCTTCTCACTGTGCTTGTCCTTACTAGGGGTGTGCAGCCTGAAAATTCCTGTGTCATGTTGTTTCCCATGTCCTTTCTGGGAATATTTCTTTACTTCAGATTTTTTTTCTTTCCATTGTGTTGTCACAGGAGCAATGCTGCTAAGAGAGGATGCTCTTTTGGTAGGCACACCCCTGACCTACCCATGCCCCTCCCAGGTCCATGTGCCCATTACAATTGCGTGCACTCAATTTGTAGAATGCCAACTAATGGCAGTTATGCATGTAACTGTAAATCTGTTCCAATTAGCACCAATTACAGCCAATAATTGTTAATGCCAATTAGCAGCTAGTTTAACAATTGTTGCCAGTATTCTACAACTTGTATGTGCAACTTTATGCACTAAGGACTAGATTCTATAAATGGTATCGAAAAAATCAACACTAAAAATTGCTTAGTACTGTTCTATAAACCACACTTACAGTTAGGTGCGGAGTATAGAATAGCACAGCGCCAGGAGCCGTGACTACATTTAGGTGTGACCATTTATGAAAATCTGGTGTAAATCTCTACATGTAAATTAGGCATGGATCTCACTCATTTTATAACAATGTGCATAAATTTTAGGAACGTTCCTGACCCACCCATGCCCTTCCCATAGTCATACTCCCTTTTCAGATCCATGTGCTAGGATACGCCTAAAAAGATGGATGTGCTAATTCTAATTATTGCCAATTAATGCCGATAATTGCTTCTTATTTCCTGATTATCAATGCTGATTGACTCTTTAATCAATTAAGTTGCATGCACAAATTGGACACCTGCCCAAAGCTGCACATGCAACTCATATATAGAATCCAGGGGTAAGTGTGAAATTATTTATTTATTTATTTATTGCATTTGTATCCCACCTTATCCCACCTATTTGCAGGCTCAAAGTGGCTTACATAGTATTATTAACATGGTTTTTTCAGTGTATCAAGTATTGTTAGTATTGTGTAGAGATTAATTAAGGGAAGAAAGAGAAGGAAGGGATTTATTAGGGTATTTATAGAAGGTGGGCTTTCATAACTGAATGGGTTGGTGAAGTGGATTAGTGGGGCTGTAGGTTCTCATTGTAGGCTTTGTTGAAGAAATTTGTGCACACATTTAGAAAATTAGAGGAATAATGCATAAAAATGGATGGGAAAATACTTGGTATGTCATTTGTTGAGCCTTTATGGAAAGCTCTTTATTCACAGCACATGGTGAATTAAAATTTGTTGGATTATTTGTAGTAAATAATTAGCAGATTTTAGTACACACAGCTTCAGCTTTAGAAATGTTAATTTCTTTCTTCATCTCTCTCTCATTCACCCCAGAATAATTCACTGCTGAGTCACTTTAAAGTTGAAGTAACAAAACATGTTTACTCACAGTTTGTAGTTAGATTATAATCAGACAGGCTTATATATACATATTACTATACATTTGTATTATCAGCTCCTTCCATGTGCTTAGATGGTAATGGATGCTCACACCACCATAGATCCTCTCAGGTTAGGAGAGATCATGAGCTCCATGTGCTCCATGTGCTGCATCTGCTGCATCTAACCCCCACAGGAAGTTACATAGCTGTGTGACCTCTCTAAGTAATTCACATCAGAGGTCACAGAGTAATCACAGAGAAATAATAGGTGACAGGCAATGCATGTAAAATACAATTACATTCCAACAAACCCCTTCTCATGCATAACTGTCATGCAATTATTTATTCATACAAAGTCCAAGCTTTATACGCAGATTCACAAAATGTTCTCTGGGTAACGGTTTGGTCATGATGTCAGCTGTCATCTCACTGGTGTGACAATAGTGTAGACTGATGACCCCTTCTTTCGCCAACTCTCGCACGTTGTGGTATTTCGTTGCGATGTGCTTGGTGCGTGACTGAACCTTGTCATTCTGTGACAGTCGGATGCAGCTCTGATTATCTTCCATTATCTGGATTGGTCTCTTTTCAGCTATTCCGAAATCCAGCAAAAGTTTTTCAATCCACATCAGTTCTCTGCACGCTTCCGATACGGCCACGTATTCAGCTTCTGTAGAAGACAAACTCACAATACTTTGTTTATGACTGGCCCATGAAATTTGTACATTTCCATACATAAACACATATCCACTTGTGGATTTATAATCAGAATGATCCCCTGCCCAATCTGAATCACAGTAACATATTAGTTTTGGATTACTATTGGCTGAAATCTTTAATTTACAATCAATGGTACCCTTTAAATACCTTACCATCCTTTTAACTGCAGTCCAATCTGATTTGGTAGGTGAGCTGACCCTTCTGCTCAAAATTCCTACTGCATTTGCTATATCAGCCCTGTATGTGGTAGCTAGATATAAAAGCTTACCTATGGCTGATCTATATTGGATGTTATCTGGTAAAGGTTCTCTTACTGTTTCATCCTTCAGAAAATCAGTGATCATGGGAGTGCTTACAACTTGGGCATCTTGCATACCTAAACTTTCAATAAGCTCATTTATTTTCTGCTTCTGGCTTAGAAGATAAGAACCATCATTTTGTTTCTCAATTTCTATACCAAGATAGTATGACACATTACCAAGTTCTTTTATCTCAACATTGAGGTTTAAACACTTTACAATGTCCTTGTACTCTTGCTCACTTTTGCTTGCAATGAGCAGATCATCAACAAAAGCTAAAATGTATGCATATTGTCCATTTGTGCACCTAGTGTACAAGCATTTATCTGCTTCACCTTGCTTAAATCCTAAATTTGTCAATATTTCGTGCAATTTTTCATTCCAACATTTTGCACTTTGCTTTAATCCATAAAGACCTTTGTTTAATTTACACACTAGCTGTCTTTGTTTTGTATTTATGAAACCTGTTGGCTGTTCCATGTACAAGTCTTCAGTTATTTCTCCATGAAGAAACGCTGTTTTCACATCAATGTGGTTGACTTGCATGCCTTTTGAGACTGCAATGCTCAGAAGTGTTCTTATTGTCGTGTGTTTCACTACAGGTGCAAACACTTCATCAAAATCTTCTCCATATTTTTGAAGATATCCCTTTGCCACTAATCTGGCTTTATACCTTTCCACTTTTCCTTGTGCATTCCTTTTTAACTTGAATACCCATTTGCATCCTATAGCTTTCTTGCCAGGAGGTAATTTTGTAAGAATCCAAGTATTATTTTTATCCAATGCATCAATTTCTTCTTGTGCAGCTTTATGCCATTCAGCAGCTTCTTCTGCTGGCATTTTCTCAATCTCATCCCATGTTAAGGGCTCTTGAGCTTCTGCTGACTTTGTTAGGTAAGACAGTCTTGGGGGTGGAACACCTTTGTTTTCCCTGGATGAGCGTCTGACAACAGGTTGGTCTGACCTTTCCGCATCCTCTAAATCTGAGAGTCCTTCTCCAATTGATTCCCCTTCTCCAACTGTACTGTCTTCTTCAATGATCCTTTCTGTGTCTGTTTCCTCTGCCTGTTCCTCGTTAGATACAGATGAGTTGCTTTCAGACATCTGCCTTGGTATGGCATTTATATACACTGGCATGTCTATTATGGTTCTAGTTTCATATTCTGGATGATAAGGCTCATCTGGGATAATCCAGCCTTTATCAACCCTTTTGTTTTCATCAAAATATGTAACATGTCTTATGCCAACAATGCCAGTTTTCAGATTCAAAATTCTATATCCTTTGTGTCCTGGAGCATAGCCAACTAAAATGCCCCTTTCTGTTGTGGAATCCAGCTTATGCCTTCTTTGCTTTGGTATATGAGCATATGCTGTACTTCCAAATGTTCTTATGTGTGACAGGTTTGGCTTCCTACCATGCCATGTCTCATGTGGTGTGCGCTCAGCGCCTTTAGTTGGCATTCTGTTTTGTAGGTACACTGCTGTGAGAATGGCTTCCCCCCATAGTCTTTTAGGGAGATTGCTATCTGACAGCATACATCTGGTCATTTCCACAAGTGACCTAAATTTTCTCTCTGCAACAGAATTTTGCTCTGGTGTATAAGCTACTGTTGTGATATGCTGAATGCCTTCTTGTTCTAGAAATGTGCGCATGCTTTGTGAAGTGAACTCACCACCATTGTCGGTCTGAAGAACCTTTGGTTTTCTTTCAAATTTATTGCTCACCATGGCTACGTATTTCTTCAGCATGTCTGTGACTTGACTTTTTTCTTTCAGCAAATAGGCCACACAATATCTAGAGAAATCATCCAAGAATATTAGCACAAATCTGTTATTTCCCAATGATGGGATATTAAACGGTCCACATAAGTCACTGTGTATTAAGTCCAGTACTTTATTACTCCTATTTCCTGTGTATGCAGGAAATGAGGGTCTCACACCTTTTTGAGTAACACAGTCTATGCATTTCTCCATTTTACCAGCATCTGCACTTATCTGAATGCCAGTGGCCAGTTGCTTACTGTAAAGATCCTGGATCACCTTAGAATCACGATGTCCCAGGCGGCGGTGCCAGATTTCCAGACTACATTTACCATCATTCTTCCTTACTTGCGCCATATGTGAGGCTTCACCTGAAATGTTCAGCTTATAAACATCATTATGCATAAAAGCTTCAGCATACACTTCATCATTTTTAGAGATTGTGCACTTACTGTTTTCAAAATGAATCACAAATCCCTTCTTATCTAATGTAGATACACTAAGCATATTGCAAACTGCTTGGGGAATATACAAGACATCACTTACAGGAATTTCTTTAACTTCATTAGACACTTTGCATTTTAAGAATCCAATACCTTTTGCTTGGATCTTAGCAGTCCCTGCGTTTGCAGTTTTAAGAATACCTTCCTCTGGACACATTTCCTGAAAGAAATCCTTACAATTGGTTAAATGGCATGTGCTCCCTGAATCCAAAATCCAAGTACTTTCATTTGAATTATTATTTACCATAGTCAAAGATTTTTCTGCCATTAGAAAGCCCTTGTGTTTATCTTTGTCCTTCATACATTTCCTGGTTTGAAAATTCTTTAGTTCCATTGGCTTAGGTGAGCTAGAGGGAGTGTTTTGTGTTTCCTTACACCATTTAGATACATGTCCCTCCTTTCCACATGAGTAGCAAATCAGCTTGCCCTTGGGTGGAGTTTTCCCATAGCTCCGCCTTCCTCTGTTCTTTGCCAAGAAATTTGTTTCATTTCTCTCTGACTGACTTTGAGAACACATCTCCTCAGAATCATTTATTATGCATTCCTGCCTTAGTTTTGATGTTGCCTGTTCAAAAGATTGCCCTTCAATGGCCTCATTTACAGACCTAAAAACATCAAACTTCTTTGATAGTGAGGTAAAAAGAAATGCTCTTTTCAATGCATCACACATGGGAATTCCAGAAAGTTCTAGCTTTTGAAATGAAGACATAAGATGCATAATGTGATCATTACATTTACTTTTATCCCTTAATTTGGTTTCATTTAACTCTGCCAACCAAATTGGTTGCTGCTTTGCATATGTAGTTGCATACATAGTTCTCAGTTTATATAAAATGTCCTTTGGTGTATCTTTTCCCTCCACTAATATGGCTTGTTTCTCTGAGAGAGCTTCCAAAAGCATGCACTTCACATAATAGTTTGCATTGTCCCATTCAGCCATATTTTCAGCTGTTCTGTCTTGGTCTAAGCATATATCTAATCTTTTTGCTCGAAGGAAACATATGAATCTTAATTCCCACTGCTGATAATTAAACTCAGTTAATCTAGGCACCTTGAGAGAATAGAACAATGGTGAATTTCTTCCCTCAGCCATTTTCTTAGCCTTCTGTCTGCTGTGTGGGGGGAGAGAGAGAGACAGACTGAATCTTTCCTTTAAAACTTAAGAGAAAAATGTGGCCTTTTTTTTCTGCCTGGTAATATTTCTCTTCTTTTTCAATTCCTGGCCCTGGGCCCATAACCCTTTTGTTGGATTATTTGTAGTAAATAATTAGCAGATTTTAGTACACACAGCTTCAGCTTTAGAAATGTTAATTTCTTTCTTCATCTCTCTCTCATTCACCCCAGAATAATTCACTGCTGAGTCACTTTAAAGTTGAAGTAACAAAACATGTTTACTCACAGTTTGTAGTTAGATTATAATCAGACAGGCTTATATATACATATTACTATACATTTGTATTATCAGCTCCTTCCATGTGCTTAGATGGTAATGGATGCTCACACCACCATAGATCCTCTCAGGTTAGGAGAGATCATGAGCTCCATGTGCTCCATGTGCTGCATCTGCTGCATCTAACCCCCACAGGAAGTTACATAGCTGTGTGACCTCTCTAAGTAATTCACATCAGAGGTCACAGAGTAATCACAGAGAAATAATAGGTGACAGGCAATGCATGTAAAATACAATTACAAAGGGTGAATTTTATAAATGACTTGAGTATGAAGAATAGCATTTCATATGTTCATCTAGACACTTATGTAATCTCCTAGGCATATACAAACAAAGCACCAGTTTTATGTGATAAATTATTATTATTATTATTATTACATTTGTACCCCACGCTTTCCCACACATATCAGGCTCCATGCGGTTTACATAGTAAAAAGTAGATAGAATTACAAAGTCTAGAAAGAGATATTACAAATTGTGGTGAACATAGTAATAGAGGGTTAAAAGGATATGTAAGTTGGACATGGAGAGGTAAACAAGGATAGGATGTGTAACAGGAGAAGAATTTGGGGATGGTAAGGCGTAGAAGGAATGGGTGAAGTGGGGACAAGATCAGCACTTAAGCACAAACACCAGTGCTTACTTGCACATAGACACACAAGACAAGACCTGTCACAGAACAGCTGTATCTTTGTGAGCTTATGAGTAAGGTTGACATCGTCTAGAAAGGGAGCTTTCTTTTATGTGAGTCTGTTCTATGGAATGCGCTTCTTTGGGCTGTGAAAGCAGAACGTGTTATTCTCGGTTTAAACATTTGTTAAAGGCTCACCATTTTGTTTCTGCATTTTCTTTTGCTCTTCCAGTGGATTAGAAGGTGTGTGTATGTGGGTTGGTTTTATGATTTTAAACAGTCTAGCAATTTTGCTGATTAGTTTTATACTTAAGTGTGGGTTCTTTTGCATGTGTGTGTGTGGTTTCCTACCATTATATTACTACTACTACTATTTAGCATTATATTGTTAGTTTTTTCTTCCTTCTATAATTGGGAAGCTTGCCAGGTGCCCTTGGCCTGGATTGGCCGCTGTCGTGGACAGGATGCTGGGCTCGATGGACCCTTGGTCTTTCCCAGTGTGGCATTACTTATGTTTTGTAATTGTATACCAGTGTGAATTTGTACAAAACCAAGCTGTATAGCAAATTTTAATAAACTGTAAACTATTTTAGAAAGACACATACATGCATATACTGCCTTTATGAAACAGGTACAACATATGTACCAATATGAATTCATTTCTTGAGTAGAGAAAAGGAGCCAGGTAAGAAAATAAGCATATTAATTTCAGTTTTAACTCCCATCAGAGTGGGAACATTTTCACTCTTTGATTATATTGGTGTTCTCACACTCCAAAATGGGTGATGTGAGGAATTTAGACTGATAGATCCTTGACATCCAGGGATATTATACTGTTTAAGGAAATGGTAGCTGAGCATTTTGTTTGTTTTGACTCTGCATATCAGGAGGGGAGTGGAGATGTAGGCTCGTGATTAGAGCAGCAGGCTGGGATTTATTTATTTATTTATTGCATTTGTATCCCACATTTTCCCACCTTTTTGCGGGCTCAGTGTGGCTTACAATATGATATGAATAATGGAAATACAATTTGTTACAACTTGGTTATGGATTACATTGTGCAGAGTTATGCGAGACAATCGAAGTATCGTTAAGGAATATAACAATGCGAGACAATCGAAGTATCGTTAAGGAATATAACAATGGAACACAAACATTGAAACATTGGAATGAGACAATGGGAAGCTTAAAGGGCAATATAAGACACTAAGACATATAGTATACATATTTCTGTGAGTAAAGGTATGAGTGATGTGAGATTACGGGGGATGAGAGTTCAAAAGTGGTGGATGATGCATTAATGAACAGTGAGTGTGGACTTTATGTGTTTTGGCTTTTTCCGTAGATTTTTTCGGACACGAAAGAGGCTGTCTGGGCTCCTCCCTGGGGCTTTTAAGCCCCGTTTCCTCTCCTCCCTCTCTCAGCGGGGTGCCCCTCTTATGGCGGGATCGAGCCCACCTTGCTCCTCCCCGGGCACCCCGCTGGCACAAACGCGCATGTCCCCTTGGTGCACGGCGCCATGTTATCTTCAGCTCCGTGCACCCGAGGGGGCACTACGCCTCTCTTTAACATAGGCAGCCGAGAGACCTCGGTCTACAATTTTATAGCAGTAACCGCATTAATACATCACAAGATCCAGAAGGCTGTAGTACTTTACAATGAGTGCATATGAGGAACAGAAAATCACTAGATCAGTAATTACTCTGGGCAAGTTTGCTAAGGGTATGAATGCACTCTTTGGACCATTGTGGTTCAGCACTGGCTATCACCCAATGAAGAAATATGCCAATGTGGAAAAAAAATATATATATATAGATGAAGTGCAGGTCTGGAGAGCAATGGGGCCCCTGGTTCTTCCAAACATCTTCCTATCACGGCAGGTGCCTAGAAAGGGTTTTTGGTAAGGCTTATCTTATTCTTGTGTTGGTGTAAATCTGTCATGTTATTGACTTCACACAAGAGACAAAAAGCAGATGTTCCTTGGAATGTCTGTGTACTGTGCTAGCAGTCAGAGATGCAAGAAGCACTGGAATAGCCATGACAGTTTGGTTCAAAAAAGATGGATCCTGGAAAAGACAGGCCTCAGTTGTACAAAAGTGATACACAGGGGACACCTCTACAAGTCCCAGGTTCAAATCCAACATCAACTTCTTGTGGCCTTGGGCAATGGAAAATCACAAGGGGGTGTGGGTCCCTCTCATTGGTCACCAGGAGTCAACTCTCGCACAATTGTACATCTGTTTCTGGATATATAGGAAAAAAAGAAAAGCCATACTGGGTCAAACCAATGGTCCATCTAGCACAGTATCGTGCTTCCAGAGTGGCCAGTCCAGGTCACAAGTACCAATTAGTAGCACCATTCCATGCTACCAATCCCAGGACAAGCAGTGGCTTCCCTCATGTCCATTTCAATAATGGACTATGGACTTTTCTTCCAGGAACTTGTCCAAACCTTTTTAAAATTCAGATATGTTAACCGCCGTTACCACATCCTCCGGCAATGAGTTCAAGAGCTTAACTATTCTTTGAGTGAAAAAATTCCTCCTATTTGTTTTAAAAGTATTACCATGCAATTTCATTGAGTGTCCCCTGGACTTGTACTTTTTGAATGCATAAAAAATCGATTCACCTCCACCCACTCCATACCACTCAGGATTTTATAGACCTCAATCATATCACCCCTCAACCATCTTTTTTCCAACCTGAACAGCCCTGAACTCTTCAGTCTTTCCTGATATGAGAACAGTTTAATTCCCTCTATCATTTTGGTTGCTCTTTTTTTAAAAGATTTTCTAATACTGCTATCTTTTTTGAGATACAGCGACCAGAATTGAACGACTACTCAAGGTGAGGTTGCACCATTAAACGATACAGAGGCATTATAATATTTTTGGTCTTATTTTGCATCCCTCTCCTAAAAATTCCTAGCATCCTATTTGATTGTTTGGCCGCCGCTGCATACTAAGAGTGGCATAATCGAAAGGGCTGCTCAAGTTTTTCTGAGGACATCCTCGCAGGACATCCCTGTGAAAGGGCAGGGAAACCCGTATTATCGAAACAAGATGGACATCCATCTTTCGTTTCAATAATATGGTCGGGGATGCCCAAATCTGGAAATTTAGGTTGACCTTAGAGATGGTCGTCCTTAGACTTGGCCGTTTCTGATTTTCAGCGATAATGGAAACTGAGGACGCCCATCTCAGAAATGACCAAATCCAAGCCCTTTGATCGTGGGAGGAGCCATTTGTAGTGCACTGGTCCCCCTCACATGCCAGGACACCAACCGGGCACCCTAGAAGGCACTGCAGTGTATAGAATAGCACAGGTGCATTCCAGGTGCATAGCTCCCTTACCGTGTGTGCTGAGCCCCCCAACCCCCCCTAAAACCCACTACCCACAACTGTACACCACTACCATAGCCCTTATGGGTGAAGGGGGCACCTAGATGTGGGTACAGTGGGTTTGTGGTGGGTTTTGGAGGGCTCAAATTTACCACCACAAGTGTAACAGGTGAGGGGGATGGGCCTGGGTTCGCCTGTCTGAAGTGCACTACACCCACTAAAACTGCTCCAGGGACCTGCATACTGCTGCAATGGACCAGAGTATGACATTTGAGGCTGGCATAGAGGCTGGCAAAAAAAAAAAAAAAAATATATATATATATATATATATATTTTTTTAATGTTTATATTATTGGCAAAAATATTTGTAAAGAATTTTTTTGAGGGTGGAAGGGGGTTGGTGACCAATGGGGGAGTAAGGGGAGGTGATCCCCGATTCCCTCCAGTGGTCATCTGTTCAGTTCGGGCACCTTTTCGTGGCTTGGACATAACAAAAAAAGGACCAAGTAAAGTTGAGGACACCCATGTGTTAGGCACACCCAAGTCCCGCTTTCGCTACGCTTCCAACATGCCCCCAGGAACTTTGGTTGTCTCTGCGATGGAAAGCAGTTGTTTTTCATTTCCGCTTATTTTCATTTGTTAACAATAGGCAATGACATAGGATATGTTGTTGAGATTTCCTATGTCATTGCAAATGACAGACCATCCCTAGATAGTAATGTAGGAAGCAACTCATAAATTGGCACCAAGAAGTAGACAGCATAATAGGGCCAGCTCTATAACAACATTTAGGTGCACCTAAGTCATTATAAAATACTAGCACAAACCAGTGGTATAGCAATGGGGGGGGGGGGGGGTGGTCCTTGAGGGCCTGGGCATCTCCATTTTGGGTTTGGGCCTCCTCAAACTTGCAGCACTGTCTGCTGCTTTATCTGCTGGAGGTCCCCCCAAGTCCCACCAGCAGAAGCACTCCTCCACGCATGGCCTGTACTTTCCCTGGGCCACTGTCACTGCACCTGGCCTCCCCCTGTGCATACTTCTAGGCACCTGTTTATAGAATAGCCTCGATAGTGTTTAAAGGACAACAGAGAAGCAAGGGAAACACAAAGCGAAAATGCAACAATAAGGAACCTTATATATAAAAAAAGACCAAATCTACTTATTCTACCAACAAAAATAGGTTCACAACATAAACATCAGATAGAAATAATGGTGTAATAAAAGAAAAAACTCAACATGGTCATTGCCACTATCTTTTCTTTGTAGGTTTTATGACTCCTGATACAGGCACCTTGCCAAAATATGGCCGTGTTCAGTTTTACCTTTTATGACACCGTTATTTGTAGCTGATTTTTATGTTGTGAACCTGTTTTTGTTGGAAGAATAAATTGATTTGGACTTTTCTCTGTATAAGGTTCTTTATTGTTGTGTTTTCATTTCGTGTTTCCCTCACTATTCTGTTGTCTTCTGGAGAGTTTGTAAGGTTGTTTCCTACTTCTGTTTTGTGATCAATAGTGTTTAATCCATGCAACAAAGTTTGTCAATGCAAATATTTTGTCGGTATCTGGCAAAATATATTCATAACTATTCTACAGCTGGAACAAATCTATGCACTTTTGGCATTTTTGCTCAATACTTCTCTCATTCAAGGGAACTTGTAGGTAGCATAACACTGCCGAAGAAAAATTGTAATCCGTTCCTCAAATCACAGTTCTGTCTAGCCTCAGAAAATGTAATTTGTGGCAGAATGCCTTATTGTTCAGACTGATTCTGTAGAAGAAAACGATAGTGGGTGATAAACAGGCTTGACACAAGCTATTGCTCACCTCTTTTTCTTTGTGATTTCAGTGCCTGAACAACAAATCCAAACCTAACTGGTATTTTCTGAATTAGTAAAAAAAAAACAGATTATTTTGTCTCTCACTACCTTGAGCTCCAGTTTTTGTGGGGTTTCTAGCTGAATTTCTACCTGCTTATTACTTAGTGTGTGCCTTTACTTTGGGCTTTTTTTTACTAAGCTGCGCTATAGGCGCGCTAGCGTTTTTAGCTCAAGCTAAAAATGATCACATACTAATTCTAGAGTCTCCTTTCCTTGCATGTCCACCTTCTCCCAGTCCCCTCAGATCTCACCCCTCCACTGGAGACATCTTGGACTGGGGCTGCTGTGCTAGACTTCCAGACTGGCTATGCCTGTCCCTGCTGTGGCTTCCTGGAAGCTTTCCCTGGGATCTGAGGACCAACTGTTCTCCCAAGAGCTGTCCTCATCTGCTGGGCTTCTGATGCTTGAACACCTAGGGAGCCTTCTCCTTTGCTGGGCCCCTAGTGTTGATTGCACCATGGAGACCTTTTCCCTCACTTGTTCTGTTCAAGAGAAGCCTCTGTAGTTTCTCCCTGTTGGGGATCAGGCTTACCAGCCCATAAAAGGGTTTTGTAACCACCAGTACCAGGTTTCCCAAATAAAGGACAACTTCTGCTCTTCTCAGCCCTAGGCACCAGAAGTGCCACCGCAGGCCATTTTATTCTGCTCTGAGCTTCTCCCAAAGGCCTGTGTGCCTCAAGCAATGTTCCCAAGAGTTGCTGCTCTTCTTGTTTTCAGGAGAGCCTCTAAAGTATTCTATTGCTGGGGTTCAGAATTACCAGCCTTTAACAAGGCTCTGCAAATGCCAGTAACAGGGTTTCCCCTCTAGAGGGGTGTCTTTGTGTCTTCTATCTGTGAATACAAAACCAGAACCCCCTCTCCATGAATTTCCAACTATGCCATCAATCCCCCTCTCCCCTAAACTCATGGGGAGCAGGTATTTTAAATTCCCTTATTCTGATCTAGCATTCAGTGTGTGTGCATCATGGATCCCACAAGCTTTATTCCCTTCAGTGAATTAATCCACTCATAATGTGTAAAAGAGCTCCTGGCATTCTCTCTGTTGGTCTTCATTTACATGCAGGCAGAGCTGTGGGACCCATCCTCCTCCTGCAAATGTAATAATATTCAGACAGCCACATTCCTGTGCAGCTCTACTAAGGCAAGCAAAATGGCAATTATAAATGCAGAAAGAATAAACCTGTTTGTGTTTTAAAAGCATTTTACTAGGTTTTCTCCTTATTCTCAATAAAACCCACTCACCGGGGGGGGGGGGGGGGGGGGGGCCAAGTTCAAGTATAGATGGACAGCTGACAACAAACTACATTTGTATACATGTGCTACTGTGAGGTGTGGCATGCAACATGTGGTATATGCATTTAAATTGCCTGGAAGAGATTTAATTGGCTTGCTTGATCAATTTAAAAAACAACCACCTAGCACCAGTCATCGCCAACTGGCAGAGATAACTGGAGAGTTGCAAATTAAAACAGCACTCATTATACAGCAGCAAGAGAAACTGAGAAATTAATAGATATTATGAAGGACAACAGGGAACTTGCCAAAAAGGGAGGCATGAAGGTAAGGACCCAGATGTTGATCAGGCCCTGAATCAGTGGTTCTCAATTGTAACTAGATGTGGTGTGTGTGTAAGTGGATCAATGTTGAAAAGCAAGTCAGAGGAGTTAGCTAGAAAACTGGGCTGTAATGATTTCAAAGCAACAGATGGCTGATTGTCCCAATGGAAATGCAGGTTTGGGATAAAATTCAAGAAAGCACACGACGACAAGGACAGTGCTGATACTGCTAGAGCTAAACAATGAAAATCCACAAAACTTCCAAATTAGCTTCAGAATTTTGTGCGGATGACATCTACAATACCAGTGAGACAGGTTTAGGTTACTGTGCCATGCTGGATGGTTCCCTGACCTAGAAACATGCAACACTGTCTGGCTGAAAGAAAGCGATAGATCGCGTGACTGTGCTTTGCTGCTCCAACGTGTCAGGGATTAATATGGATAATTTATTAATTTTACATAATGGTAAAAACAGTGTGTGGCTGACATCTGAAATTTTTAAGAAATAGCTAATAAGTTGGGACATGGAATTACAAGGAAGTCAAGAAAAACTTTGCTAGTTCTTGACAACTGTGCGGCACACCCACGCATAAACGCTTTGAAAAATATCCAATTGGAATTTCTGTCTCACAATACCACATTTGTTTTTCAGCCAATGGGCATGGGAATCACAGAAAATTTTGAATAACCTGTATCATGCAAAGCTGGTAAATTATATCCTTGAAGCAATTGAAGATGATGACACTACCATGAGTGAGCAAATGTCAAACTAGGATGCTAGGAAATTTATTTCTAGATTATGATTTTATTTCATGCAGGAAGACAATGAAGGCTCAAGAATCCTGTGCTGATTTTGTTCAGCTGCAGTCAGTGGAAAGAACACATCAAGGTACACTTCTCGTTTTCAAATGAGAAAAAACATCCAAAAAGTGGCATAAATCTGCATTGGACGTTTTCCTCACAGAAACATTGAAATCGGTATTTTCAAAACCAATTTTTAGATGTTAAGGCTGGGATCTGGGTGTTCCTAACACTTGAGAATGTTTTTCTGCTATAATGTAACAAAACAAAAACATCCAGGGCTATAAGTTGGATGTTTTGGTCTAAACATCTTTTATTAATGAATAAGCCACAAAAAGTGCCCTAAATGACCAGATGACCACTGCAGGAATAATTGAATGACAGCCCCTTACTCCTTCAGTGGTCACTGACCCCCCCCCCCCCTCTCATCTAGCAAAGATGCAAATGAAACAGTATATACCAGCCTCAATGACAGCTTCAGATGGTATTGCCAGTCCTATTAGAGCAGCAAGCAAGTTCCTGGAATAACCTAGTGGTCGGTGCAGTGCACCGTAGAGAAGGTGACCCAGACCTAACATCCACTCTAACTATTGCACTTGTGGTGGAAAGCGTCAGCCCTCCCCCCTTAAAAAACCCCTCCTAAACCTACTGTACCCACATATAGGTGACACCTTCAGCCACACGGACTATTGCAGTGGTGTATAGTTGGGTACAGTAGTTTTTTTGTGGGTTTTGAAGGGCTCATCATACAGTATAAGGGGGTAATGGTGAGATGTGTACCTGGGACCTTTTATGTGAAGTCTACTGCAGTTACCTCCTCCTAGGGTGCCCCACTCCTCTGCTGGGATGCCTGTGTGGCCAGCCTACTAGGAAATCAGGCTCCTCCTAAATCCCAATGGTTTGATTTTGTGCGTTTTTACTTTGGCGTTTTTTTTTAATGGTCCAAAACGATTGACTTTCTAAGCACAACAAACATCTAGAAAATGGTCATTTTCAAAGAAAAAAGATAGACATTTTTCTAGTTTGAAAATGATCATTTTCACGACTTGATGTTTGGACATTTTTAGCATTTTGTTTGCTGCGTGACTTTTGTTTACTTTTTGACCCTCTCTTTGATTGCTCTTTGGCAAAGTCAGATTTAGACATCATATGAAAAATGCCCCTCCACCTCCTCCAGCATTAGTAGTGTTTTCAAGGAAAGGTTCTTTGTGATTTGTGACTTTTGCTTCTGCTCATTTGTATTTTTCTTACTGAATAAATAGACAGTTTTCCTCTTAAGCTTTGTAGTGTGTTCATTTAGGACTATGTACCTTGCAAATTCATTTAGTTGTGGCAGCTGCTTAATTGGGAGAAAGTATCCAAGTCTCAAAGTATCCAATTAACCAGAATCCACTGTATTATAAACTCGCTACCCCTGATTTCTCCCTATTTTATATCACTCCTCCTCCCCTCATCTTAGCCCAGCCACTGCAGCAAAAGTCTCCATCCAAGCGGCAAAAGCTGCAGCTACTAGAGAAGGACACGGGGACGGGGACTCACGATAACTGCGGGGATGGGGACGGGGACAGAGCTCGCGGAGACAGATTCCATGGAGATGGGGGAAGGGACGGGGCGGGGATGGGTACACAGCCCGTGAGGATGGGGTCAAACTTTGTCCCTGTGTCTGTTTCTACTTTGAAGCCTGTTAATGAACTGGACTGTTATTTGATTGATGCAGACGACAATATTTTGATTTTTTTGGAAAAACAAGCAAACATGCTGGCCACAGCTAGCAAAATTTGCATGTTGGATCCTGTACATTCCTGCTACCAGCATAGGAGACAGGAGAGCTAGACTGAATCCTGAGATTGCTGATGATTTCTTATTCATCCACAGATTTAAAAATCATCAGTGCTTCACAGAACGTATTTCTCTTCTCTAGGGCATACAGAACGGGTTGTATTTTGTACCCCTGGACATTCTAACAGGGTGGATTAGGAATCCTTGGGCTAGTAGAAGTCAGCTATTGCTGGGATTGGAAGGGTAGAGGATGGTGGTGGTGGGAGGGTTTATTATAGTTGCTCATTTTTATTGTTTTCTATTTGTAATTTATATGCAACAGTTGCACAGCTTATTGTTCTTTTTTATACTTTAATAAAAAAGATTTAAATATAAAATCATAAGTGTTTGAGACTTCTGCAGATAAGAACAGAACCCACGAGGATGGGGGACAGAACCTTTGGAGACGGGGTGAGGACAGAGACAGGGCCTGTGGGGACGGGACGGGGATGGAGACAGAACCCAAGAACCCACGGGGCCAGGGACAAATTTTATCCCCATGTCATTCTTTAGCAGCTACTTCCAGAATCCACTTAACATAGTGTCATCTGGTCCCCCTTCTTTCAGCAGGTCAGGGTTGACCCTTTTTAGTTTGTCGGATTCAATGTGGGCCAAGGTATTCAGACAAACAGTCCTGCCCTTACTCAACTCGCCCAGTTTCCCCAGCTCCTTCCTGGTAGCAGCCACTCAAGCTGTCTTAACGGTAGTGGTCAAACAAAAGTGCAGCAGCTTAAATACTTTTATAGGTAAAAGGCTTTTATTCACAGGCTTAGTCACACAGTCTTATTCTTGTTCCAGCTGCATCACCACATGACAATTCACAATTTCAGCTTTCTACATTCATTTCAGTTCATCAACATAGTTCAAGTCCCCTTGTCCGGGAGATTTAACCACAGTCCAGCCTTTCTCGGCACTACCTTCTGTCTTCAGGTAGTTTGCTGGCTACTTCAGCTTTCCACAGTCATTTCATTTCATTAACATAGATCAAGTCCCCTCCCCATGGAGATTTAACCACAGCTCAACCTTTCTCGGCACTACCTTCTGACTTCAGTTAGTTTGCTGGCTAGCTTCCTCCACAAGTTCCTCCCAAACTGCACCAACTTCACTTCCCTGGTCTTAAATAGTTGAGGCATCACGGTAGCATAGTAACATAGTAGATGACGGCAGAAAAAGACCTGCCTGGTCCATCCAGTCTGCCCAACAAGATAAACTCGTATGTGTATACCTTACCTTGATTTGTACCTGCCTTTTTCAGGGCACAGACCATACAAGTCTGCCCAGCAGTATTTCCCGCCTCCCAACCACCAGTCCCGCCTCCCATCACTGGCTCTGGCACAGACCGTATAATCCTCAGACCATAGGGAGCAAAATGCAGCCGTAAGGCAGTGAGGAAGAAACAACTCTTGCCAGGCCAGGAACAATGAGGAAGCCGGCCACTAACACCAAACTGAGGAAAAAACAGCTAAGGGAGAGCATAGGAGCCAACTTTTCAAAATGATTGGGGGGGGGGGGGAGTGCTTAATTTTTTTAAATATTTTTTTTTACAGGTGGTGCATTTGTACCCCCCCTCTCCTCAGAGTTCCAGCCCCCCTCCCTCTCCTCAGAGTTCCAGACCCCAATCCCTCCTTCCTCCGAGTTCCAACCCCTCCCTCCCACTCCCGTAGCGATGAAACCTTTTACCTTAACAGCGGGAGTCTGCGCTAAAGCCGAAACTTCCATGCTCTCCTCCCTTACCTACTCATCTGCTTCCATTTTATCCCATTCCATAACCTCCTCTCTCCAGGGTTCCCTCAGCTGCTCCCCATCTCCTTGATCAGAAACCATTTCCCAATCATCCCCCTCCCCCTCTATTTCCTGAGAGTCCTGTATTGGAACAGGTGGGTTCTGGGGATGATAGTTCCTACCTTTAGTTAGTAGTCTGACCGGCCTTTTGGCCACTAGGGGGCGAATTCTCTGTCTATAAGGAACCTGTGAGTGAAATTTTCTCTTCCTCAAGAGCACACTTTTCTTTGGCCTCTGCCTTAGCCCTCCCTGAAGCAGGCTGCTCTCAAACCCCTCAAAATAGATAAGCCTGATCACTTGTATCTCTGCCGTGTGATTCCTTACACTTCCTCTTCCCAAGGGCTGTGAGTGCTGTATCTGAGGCACCCCCTCTTCCCTAGTCTGGGAAGTAGATGACCTGATCTGAGCATTGAAGCCAGGTCTTCTGGAAGGCAGAGCTCAGCAACAGCGTTGAGTGACCAGACTGGCTGAAGGAAAATGAAAACTGTTTCTAACTGAAGCTGTGGATGGAGGTTGGGGACTTCTATGTTTATATCTTAGGGGTTGTGGCAGCTGAGATTGGCTGGCAGTTTAAAACTAATTTAAACTTGCTGAGAACTAAATCTGAACTCTTTCAGCTTTCTGTAGGGACACTTGACCTCCCATTTCTGGCTCTTTTGTGAACTAAATTTCTGTCTGCTTAGAATTCAGTTTGTGTCTTTGCTCAGCCTGCTTTCAGTAAGTAAAGGCTGACTTTTCTGATCTCATTTTAAGGGTTAGAACGTTTGGTGTGCCTATCCACTATTCAAAACAGCCAGGTTAATATTTAAACTTGGCAGTCAACATTTATTTTTAAACACCAGCTGTAGTGTTTAAATAACATTTGGAAATTCAGCATGATGACTATCTGGTTATTGAGCAGTGCTGAATATGAAGATACAGCAGTCAATGTCAATGCTATTTGGATAGTGGCAGTATCTGTTACTCAGATACCTCACCAGATAACCAGTTTTGCTATCCTAACTTTATCCAGATACTTACCTAGTCATTAGTTTCAATATTGCTGCTGGTAGGATAACTTTGAGGACTGCCCAACCTTCACCCATGCACAACTCCACCATTCAGATTGAATCCATATAATCTCTAGCCACTGTTAAACGTAAGCCACATTGAACTGAAACTCGTTTTTGGATAATTGTGGGCTACAAGCATGAATAAATAAATAAAAATAGTGCCACTGAATATTCCCACGTAGTTGGAGTTGAAAAATATCCAGATACTGCTGCAGGTATCCGGATATTTCCCTTTGAATATTGGGCCCAATGCCTCCATGAGGGGAGGGAACTTGGAGGTATGTGATAGTCTCTGTTTCTTTGTAAACTCCTGAATAAAGAAATGTGGTTGTTCTGTTAATTCACTTGGATATACAGAGGTTGATATTCAGCATGAGTTTCTATTTGTCTTTATTTTCAACCAATTAAACAGATAATTGAAATAACCCAAGTATTAAGGCTCTACGACACCACAACATTCAAGCACACCTGAAAAAGTGGAGAAAAAACTTCAGTTGAACCACCCATACAAACACAGTTATAAGACGTGGGCTCAGCTCAGCATCACAGGGAAAAAACTCCATCTTACAGGGTGCACAAAATGACTTATAAAGTGTCAAAAAGAGTCATAAGTGTAGGGTTAAGATCACAGGAAAGACATTTATCAAACGCAG
This sequence comes from Microcaecilia unicolor, assembly GCF_901765095.1. Classification (NCBI taxonomy): domain Eukaryota; kingdom Metazoa; phylum Chordata; class Amphibia; order Gymnophiona; family Siphonopidae; genus Microcaecilia; species Microcaecilia unicolor. Next base: position 68,122,007 of record NC_044032.1, on the reverse strand, counting down.
TCCTGTTTTCTATCGATCACAAGCCAGCCAGTGTGTCTATAGATTCCATACACCCGGGTAACATAGGGAATATTAATCCTGTGCCATAAGCCACTGTAAACCCAACACCAGTGGGGAACTGGCTGGTTTGCGATCGATGGATGTGAAGATTAAGTGACGAGTATCATATCACTATTTGCTTAAACCAGGTATGTGATCTTAACCCTGCATTTATGACTCTTTTTGACACTTTATAAGTCATTTTGTGCACCCTGTATGGTGGAGTTCTTTTCCCTGCGATGCTGAGCCAAGCACACGCCTTATAATCGTGGTTGGCTGGGTGGTTCAATTGAGGTTTTTTTCTCCATTTTTTTTCAGGTGTGCTTGAATGTTATGGTGTCGTAGAGCCTTAATGCTTTGGGTTATTACAGTTATCTGTTTAATTGGATTTTCTTATCTAATTTATTTGAGCTTGAGTGGATTTTTTATTTTCAACTAACCTATCTGCTGAACATGCAGTCATGCCTTTATATATGTAACCTGCAATCAAGCAGTGGGATTCTGGGCCACTCAGGTCACTTTTCTATAAATGGAGACCCTGGTAACTTCTGGCTGCCTGACATTTTATTCCAAGAAACTCAGTCTAGTCTTTTGTGTGATTTGTCTTAAAATCACCTTTTTTTTGAAGGTATCCCCAAAATTATAGCTCATAAAAGGGCAAGAAAAGAAATGGTTCAGTACTCCAAGTCTATTAGAAAACTCAAGTTGAAGTAATCAAGTGGCTTTCTTTCTGCGTGCTGTAATCAGTTGGACTACCTCCTGGATCAACATGTGCTCAACACTAGTCTCTTTTTGTGAAAAGACAGGTTCCTACTTCCTTCTTTTGTGTCTGGGTGAGCATCCAGACTCTTTCTTTGTTCTCTGAAAAATACTCAAACATATACAATTCCATAGCAATCTCAAAATCTCCTCTCAGACTAAGCACTCTATATGCCTGTGCTCTGGATCTGTCATTAAAAATTCATAGAATTGGCACTCCTCGAAACTCTGTGTACCTTAGAGTAGGGCAAAAGAGAAAACACACAAATTTCCCAAAGACAAAAGTATCACAAAACTTTACAGATCCTCCTTACTGTCTGCTTAAGGTGCACCAGGGCTTAGTCCTTCTCAGATCAGCATGGACTTCCAAGAATGTTTGATATGATGCATGCCAAGAACTACTGCATCCCCGGTGGAGTTCCTCCAGACTTCTTAAGTACATAAGTATTGCCATACTGGGACAGACAGATGGTCCATCAAGCCCAGCATCCTGTGTCCAACAGTGGCCAATCCAGGTCACAAGTATCTGGCAAGATCCCAAAACAGTACAAGACATTTTATGCTGTTTATTCCAGAAATAAGCAGCGGAATTTCCCCAAGTCCATTTTAATAATGGTCTATGGAAATTTCCTTTAGGAAGCCAGCCAAACTTTTTTTTAAACCCCGCTAAGCTAACAACTTTTACTACATTCTCTGGCAACAAATTCCAGAGTTTAATTACAAGTTGAGTGAAGAAATGTTTTCTCCGATTTGTTTTAAATTTACTACTTTGCAGCTTCATTGCATGCCCCCTAGTCCTAGTATTTTTGGAAAGAGTAAACAAGGGATTCACGTCTACCCATTTCACAGGATACTGATCCTCTGTAAGTCTTTTCTACTTTACCAGATAGGCCAAACCAGCCTGTGAACTTTTCCCTCCTTTTTCAAGTCCTAGATGATGAAAAAGAGAGGCAAAATTAGCACCTACAAACCCCAACAGCCCTTTGCCATGAAATAGCATAGAAAAAAAACCTCCCCCTAGCACCAGATGAACACAGGATATTATAATTCCCTACAACATTCAGAATGGGAACTCCCATTAACTATGACAGACAAGCTGGCCTATTTTTCATTACCTCCCATTATTACAGATTAGGAGCAAGGACTCCAGAAATTTTCTTACTCTGAAGACAGGTAATATTTTGAAGGCCCTGCTACATACAATAATTGTTTGAAAGTCAATTTTATGCAGTTTACATGGCAGAGTATATAACAACGAATACCAAGAAAAGACTTTTGTAGGCTACAGCAAGCAAAAAATATAGACACCGAAGCAGACCCAAGATCCAGAAGAGTCTCTATTCAAAAAGACCCAACGTGGCCATGTTTTGCCAAATTCGCTGCATCAGGGGTATTATAAAACAATAACAAATAAAACATATAAATATGCTATAATCAACAATACGTAAGTAAAACAATAGTTAGAATACATGCATAATGACATGCAAATTAAGTCAAAACTATGCATCAAATGTGCTAAAAACATGCAACAAAAAGGCTATGTCTGGGGTATTACAAAATACTAAAAAATAAATAAATAAAACATATACATGTGTTGTAGTCATAGAGAATAATAGTTACATAATGACATACAAATCAAATTAAAATGAACATTATGAATAAAAATCTTTTAAATAAGAACTATGGATAAACAGAAAACAAGTACATATGTGTGACACTTAAATGAATACAGACTACAGCACCAATGATAACTGGCTCTATTTTTTATTTTAGTTATATTTGTGCACCAGATATTATGGTATCGCCACCAGTTTTCTGAAATGTGTATTATATTAATACTAGTAAAAAAGCCCCGTTTCTGATGCAAATGAAATGGGGGCTAGCAAGGTTTTCTTCAGAGTGTGCATGTGGGAGTGTGTGTGTCCCTGCCCTCTGCCCTCTCTCCTTTCCCCTGTGCTGTCTGTCCCCTCCCCCTCCCCCCTCTGAGTCCAGTCCTTCAGTGTTAAGTTTCCTGCTGTGCTGTGTTTGTGTTACAGAGAGAGTGAGGGCGTCTCTCTCCCCTCCCCCCTCTGAGTCCTTCACTGTTACAGAGAGAGGGCGCTTCACACTTCCGGCTGGAGGCTTCATTAGAACGTTGGTGGTGCCTTTTATATATAGAGACTAGTAAAAAAGGCCCGTTTCTGACACAAATGAAACGGGCGCTAGCAAGGTTTTCCTCTGAGTGTGTATGTTTGGGAGAGTGTATGTGAGAGTGAGTGTTTGAGAGTCAGAGTGAAAGTGGCCATCTGTCCCCTGCCCCCTCCATTCATCCTTTTCCAGCAATTCCCCTCTGTCCCTGAGCCCTGCCCTCCCAATCCATGCCCATCCATGCTCCTCTGTCACCTGGCCCCTCCATTTTTCCCTATCCAGCATTTCCCCTCTCTGCCTGAGGCCTGCTCTGCAATCCATATCCATCCATGCCCATCTGTCCCCTCCATTCATCCCTATCCAGCAATTCCCCTCTCCCTGAGTCCTGCCCTTCCAATCCATGCCCATCCATGCTCCTCTGTCACCTGGCCCCTCCATTTTTCCCTATCCAGCATTTCCCCTCTCTGCCTGAGGCCTGCTCTGCAATGCATATCCATCCATGCCCATCTGTCCCCTCCATTCATCCCTATCCAGCAATTCCCCTCTCCCTGAGTCCTGCCCTTTCAATCCATGCCCATCCATGCTCCTCTGTCACCTGGCCCCTCCATTTTTCCCTATCCAGCATTTCCCCTCTCTGCCTGAGGCCTGCTCTGCAATCCATATCCATCCATGCCCATCTGTCCCCTCCATTCATCCCTATCCAGCAATTCCCCTCTCCCTGAGTCCTGCCCTTCCAATCCATGCCCATCCATGCTCCTCTGTCACCTGGCCCCTCCATTTTTCCCTATCCAGCATTTCCCCTCTCTGCCTGAGGCCTGCTCTGCAATGCATATCCATCCATGCCCATCTGTCCCCTCCATTCATCCCTATCCAGCAATTCCCCTCTCCCTGAGTCCTGCCCTTCCAATCCATGCTCCTCTGTCACCTGGCCCCTCCATTTTTCCCTATCCAGCATTTCCCCTCTCTGCCTGAGGCCTGCTCTGCAATCCATATCCATCCATGCCCATCTGTCCCCTCCATTCATCCCTATCCAGCAATTCCCCTCTCCCTGAGTCCTGCCCTTCCAATCCATGCCCATCCATGCTCCTCTGTCACCTGGCCCCTCCATTTTTCCCTATCCAGCATTTCCCCTCTCTGCCTGAGGCCTGCTCTGCAATGCATATCCATCCATGCCCATCTGTCCCCTCCATTCATCCCTATCCAGCAATTTCCCTCTCTCCCTGAGTCCTGCCCTCCCAATCCATGCCCATCCATGCTCCTCTGTCCCCTGCCCCCTCCCTTCATCCATTTCCAGTAATTCCCCTCTCTCCCTGTGCCCTGCCCTCCCAATCCATACCCATCCATGCTCCTCTGTCCCCTGCCGCCTCCATTCATCCTTTTCCAGCAAGTCCCCTCTCGCCCTTCCATGCCCCCCCCCCCCCTTCGCATCCATGCATCGTTTTTTTTTTTTTTTTTTTCTTTTTCAATTTACCTCCGTGGTTCCGGCAACGAAGCGTCAGGGAAGGAGGCGGCGCTCCCGACGTCTAGCTTTCCCTTCGCTGTGTTCCGCCTTCTTTTTAAGGCGGAACACAGCGAAGGGAAGGCTAGACGTCGGGAGCGCCGCCTCCTTCCCTGACGTTTCGCTTCCGGATTTGTTTGTTTTGTCGCGAGGGCGGGGCAGAGACGGCTGGCTGGCTTGAAGGCTTCACACCACGAATCCACGAACCCTTCAGCCTCAGCCTGGGAGTGACGTCAGATGGCTTCAAGGCTTCAGGCTTCAGGGCTTCAGACTTCCGGCTTCAAGCTTCCGGCTTCACAGAACGTTGTCTTCAGAACATTCACGGTGCGTTTTATTATATTAGATAATTTGGGAGAGGAAGTGAAGTCATCTCTAGAATGGCAGCATAGTTACTGTGAGTGTTAAAATATACCATTGTGCAAAATTACAAGAATACAAACTGAGTGCAAACACCATTGTGCTAGTCTGAGCAGAATGAATGCATAACTACCGTATTTTTCGGACCATAAGACGCATCGGACCATAAGACGCACCTAGGTTTTAGAGGAGGGAAATAGGAAAAAAATTTTTTTCCTTTTTCCCTCCTCTAAAACCTAAGTGCTCCGGTGCGTCTTGTCCGAGTTCGGGATCGCCCTCCCCTACATACGTGACGCGATGTTCCCTGGTGGTCTAGTGACGTCGGGGCAGGAAAGAGCCCCCTCTTTCCTGCCCAGCGCGCTGCTCTCCGTCCTCCTGACTGGTTCCTGATGGTCTCGTCAGGAACCAGTCAGGAGGATGGAGAGCAGCGCGCTGGGCAGGAAAGAGGGGGCTCTTTCCTGCCCCGACGTCACTAGACCACCAGGGAACATCGCGTCACGTAAGTAGGGGAGGGCGATCCCGAACTCGCTACCTTCGGACTATAAGATGCACCCCCCATTTTCCTCCCAAATTTTGGGGGAAAAAAGTGCGTCTTATAGTCCGAAAAATACGGTAATCATAAAAAGTACATACCTAACGGTATCCGGCAAGTTCCCACCAGACAGTTCCCATGCACCAATTCCCCCTTGGACAATTTTGTCCTAGCTTTTTCCCAAACTGCAAAGCTTTTTTCTTACCGGAATCTAGTTGTTGTTTTCATCGGTGTTGTAGTATCGGATCTCTTTTTCTTTTGTTCCGTCTGAAGTCCGATAAGTAGTGGTGTTGTGTTGTGTGACGTGGTACCATGTGGCATTGAGAGGAACGGAAGTGAAACTCCTTGGGCAGTGGTGACACTTGGAATCGCTGAGAGGCAGGAAGGTTTGTTAAATTTTGTTAAAACGTTTTTTTGTAGCATAATCTTACGGGTGAGGGTTGGATTCAAATATGATGATACGTTTTAATGGCAATTTTCTTGGACTTGTAGCTGAATCTGGTGGGTGAGGAAAAGTTTGTTTTGTGTGGTTTGATTTCCGTTGGGAACAGGTGTGTGTCGGGGACTGGAAAAAGTTAGTGCATATATTTTTGGTTTAGTTAATAATAACTTGGGTGGTAATGACCTACACGCATCAGATGCTTCTTGGCGTGTGTCCGCTACACGTGCCAGAAAATAAAATAATATTTTTTAGACGCTCATAGCGGATGCGCGCCAAAATTGAAATTACCACAAGGGCCATGTGGTAACCGGGCGGTAACTCCAATTTGGCAAGTGTTGGACACACGTAGGTGACTACGTGGCTTAGTAAAATGGGCCCTATGCAATTAAAACCTTATCAGTAATGTGTCTAAAAACGAATAAATGATAGACAACATAATAAATATCAGTAAAAATACAGTGAAACTATAAATAAACATGAATATATTTGTTTCACAGTATGTCCTTTATTTAAGGACTTAAAAACCACACATGTGGTTGAACCATTAGTACACCCTGTTATGGAAAAGATCTTTAAATACAAGCCAACATGTCTATCTCCTTGTTTAGACTCTTGGGGAAAACAGTTTCAAATTAATATATAAACTTTTGCTCTAATCCTGACCAATAATTTGTCTATTCTCCTCCTCTCCATGGTATCGTTCGTCTCTGTAGAACAAAAAAATGATAATCTTCAAACTTGTGTTTCATAATTATTAAAAGTTCAACCAATGGTTTATCTGTCAATTGCCTATTAATGACACTGCAGTGTTCAATTATTCTCTTAAGTGCACGTTCTGTTTTCCCCTATGTACATAAGATTACAAGGACAAACACGGGCATAAACTATTTTTTTTTTCAGTTTTGCAGTTTCAAAAAAAATGTCTTAAGATATATTCCTTCTTTGCAACAAAATGTATGATAGATGTAATTCTTTTATTGACTGAACAGAACATCTCCCACATGAATGATGTCCACTAACAGATGTTTCTTTTGTCATGGTTTTATTCTCAAAAGTAAATGATACCAACATATCTTTCACATTTCTACTTTGTTTATAAGCCACCATTAAATCCTTGTTTAAAAAAAGCATCGCTTGCCTTGATTGCTTAGGTCTTTTTGAGTAAAGACTCTTTTGGATCTTAGATCTACTTCTGAGTTTATAACAAGACAGCTTTTGTTGGATTCTGGTTTTTTTCCCTTTGATTACATTTTTTAGTGCTACAAAATCATTAGGTTAGGTGTTTGATGTATGATATGGAAGTTTTGTTGACTGAGTTTGATGAATTCCACTGACACTTTTATGGTTTGTTAGCATCCTCTCAATCATCTTTGATCATTACTTGTGCTCAACTGTCCATTAGTCATACTGCGGGAAATATATTTTATATTTACTTTTGTTACTAAGCACTGTGATATATCAGTCTGGAAAGTGTTATGGAAATGGAGACTGATTGCGTCTTCACAGCTGCACACAACTCTTACAGAGTAAAACTGAAATATTTCAGAACGTACGCAAGAGCGGGAGATTATAAATTTCAGGAGCAAATGACTCAAATTTCCCCAAAATTTGGATAGCTATGTGTTTGCTTCATGAGTGGAGGCGTGGCCTAGTGGTTAGGGTGGTGAACTTTGGTCCTGGGGAACTGAGGAACTGAGTTCAATTTCCACTTCAGGCACAGGCAGCTCCTTGTGACTCTGGGCAAGTCACTTAACCCTCCATTGCCCCAGGTACAAATAAGTACCTGTATATGTAAGCCGCATTGAGCCTGCCATGAGTGGGAAAGCACGGGGTACAAATGTAACTAAAATAAAAATAAATAAATAAATGTTAGTCGCTTTGAATGCATATATAGTCAGATCTCAAATGAACTTCCTTTTCTGATGGCAGATTTGTTGAGCAGAATGGAAATGTAGAGGGCTTACTTCTACTACTACTACTACTACTACTACTTGACATTTCTAAAGCGCTACTAGGATTACGCAGCGTTGTACAATTTAACATAGAAGGACTCTTCGAGATACTGAAAACATTGGTTTTAGCACCCTTTTTCAAGTAATTTTGGAACAGCCAGCACATCTCAACAGTCAGCACCAAAGAATACTAAATCGGTGGCAAATTTTGCTATCACCTCGGAAGCACAAAGGTCTAAGCAAGACCCACCAATCCCAGAAAAGAATGGCACCAGCAAAGGCAGGCCTTGCAGCATCTGAGACCGTCATAGAACAGCTGCAGAACCTAAGATTGCTGGTTACAGGAAAACATGTGGGTTAAAATCAGCACTTAACTGCAGAGTGCCCTGAATATTAGCACAGACCACCACGGCACTTTCCAGTTACTGCCAGGGCTGTCCAGAGGCAGAATTTGGGTGGTCCCAGAAGTTTCCTGGGCACTGAAGGCATTCAGTGATGGTGCCTGGATAACAATCTGGGCACCTAGAACAGCATAAAAAGCTGTCCTAACTTATCCAGATAGCTATCTGGGTACCAATACTGAATATTGGTGGTGCCTGGATATTTTGAGGGGCACATCAAAGACCTCAAATGTTCATTTCTGGTAGCCAGACATGGCCCGGTGCTGAATATTGGGTCCTAAATCTGCTTGCAGTGGTCAAAAGATGCGATGTAATCATCCATTGGTAAGCTTGGAGTTGTAAGGGAATGTAGGTAACCAGTGAATTAATAGAGGGTTCTATGCTGAAGCATTTTCTAGCCCTGGCACAGTAATTTTCTCTACCTACATTGCAATATTTCAATTGGGCTTAAATTGTGCAGTGTCTGAAGAATGGGCTGTTTACAAGGTCTCTGCTCAGTGGAGCAACCCTCCATTCTTGGCTTAGTGTTGTGGGCTCAGTCTTCAAGATGTGTGGTTTCAAATATGTATAAAATCCCACACAAAAAAGGCATTTGGAAAAGTGAAACTGGATTGCGAACTGACTGAAAAGCAGTGGGCATAGTTTGGAAGTCAACCACTAGATCCCTTTCTTCAGCCAGTATTACCCAATCAATGTTGTGCAGGACTGTTTGGTCAGCATCTTTGAGCTTCTGTTAAGTGATATTTAGCTTGGGTTTAGCCACAATTGAGAGCAGTATAGAGGGGGTAAAGTATCACAATACCAAGGATGTAATGTACACCAAAGCTTTGTTGTTGTTTATATGGTTGTAATAGTTATCTGCTCTTTGTATAAGATATGTAGTTAGCATCTGGGGGAAAATTAAATAAATAATTGGACCCCCTCCCAGAAAAAAAAGATTCTTGGGCTTCAGAACAAAATTGTTTTGTTTGGGTCCCAAGAGACATGATCTTAAAGGTTCTAGCTCAGAAACATAATTTTTTATTAGCAAAATCTCTCCACTTTATACCCCTTCTTAAACATCAGCGGATGCCATTTCTGTAGCAGCCAATGCTTTCAGTCTCCTTACCACACACATCCACAAACCCTGACTTGGATTAAAATTATAATTTTCTGGTGAGATTTCATCAATCAAAATGAATCTGTTAATTGCAGGCTCAAGAACATTAAGGTGGTCGTTTTAGAAGCTCTGTTCTTGGTTTGGATGTTTGAAAACTGGCATTTAGATGCCCATATTGCATGGACGTCCAAATCCCAATTTTACAAAGGCAGGATATGGAGGTCTAACACTGCAGTAGTACATATGGCAAGGGAGCATGGTCTGAATGTGTTTTGGGCGAGACTAGGGAGGGCCCAAAACATGGATATCCAACTCTGATCGCAGAAGGGGAAGAAATGTCTATGTCTAAAAAGACAGACAATATTTAGCCTTGGTACTTGTCACATCCAGGTTATAGAATGGTGCTCTGACTGAGCAGCTGTCCACTGGAGGGATTAAAGCATGACACCTCCTTAATCCCCCAGTGGGTACTGTCCTCCACCCTCCCTCCTAAATGTGAAACCGGCAAGGGATACCAGGCTGTATGACAGTTTCAGGTATTATGGACATTCTTAACAGAGCAGCATACAGATCTTAGGAGCAACCTAATGGTTAGTGCAGTGGACCTTGATCAAGACACCCATTTTCAAATCCCACTTTCGTCCTACTGTACCTGAATATATAAGACACCTGCTTCAGGTACAGAATATATTTTCTGTTCCTGGATGGTTCAAAATTAAAAAAGAAAAAAGATCACAAACAGCTGAAATGGGATTTGAACCTGAGCCCCCTGATTCTCAACCCACTGTGTTAGTCATGAAGCTACCCCTTTGCCCTGCATAGACTTCAGTGGAGCCATTTTATAAGATGGATGTTCCTATGCAGCCACATAGACCTAAATATCCCTTGTTTCCCTTGTTCATAATTTGGATGGGTCAGGTTGTAAAATGGGTGTTCCTTCTGGATGTTTTTAGAACATGGATGTCCATCTCACTTGTATTTTAGACATCCATTTGTGATGTTGTGACTTGGACGTCCTTTCTAAAATGATGCTGCACAGGTTCCCATAGATCCTTCTCTTTCAGGACTTTCAGGATGTCGATTACAGATGTGCATTCATTTGAAATGATATGAGAAATGCCAGTAGCATTTCCTATGTTGTTTCATGTTGTTTTTAGACTGGAATGACAGAAAAACACCCACATTTTGTTTTATTCTTGTGTTGTTTTTAGTGTGAACTCTTTGGGGTCCTTTTACTAAGCTGTGGTACTGTGCTAATCCCGCGCTAAAAAGCAGTTTTTGTTTTCTTGCTTAGGAGGCGTGTCTATAGGTGGAGAGTAGGTGTGCCCTGCCCTTCTCAGGTAGCATGGATACATTGTCGCATGCTGCCCAATTAGCATGGGAGTAGCATGAGAGCCCTTACCGCTTGGTAAATAGGGCTCCTGCAGTAATGGGAAAATATACAATTGCAGCAGAACATCATTGTTCTGTTCTCAAGCTGTATTCTGTATTAGTGGCTCAGTTGGGCTATATTGTTATATGCTCATAACATCTACTGAGCTTCACAGAGTCTGTCTTGTATCAATGCATGTTCTGTTCAGTGTGATTGTGGAAGGCCAATGAAGGGCTCTCTACCTCTTACTCAGTGTCTACGCTATCATTTTGTGGGAATATGCTATAGAAGGGTGAGGGCCAATTATGAGTAGGTATTGTGGCTCATAAGTGACATGAGTTTACAGCAGTCCTTGGAATAGCAGGTGTTGCAAATAAGTCCCCATTTGATACCCTTGCAGGTGACACATGCATCAGACAGGACATTGCAACAGCAAAATAGTGGAAGCTATTATAAAGAATAAAATTACGGAACACATAGACAAACATGGCTTAATGGGACAGAGTAAGCATGGGTTCAGCAAAGGAAAGCCTTGCCTCACCAATTTGTAAATAAACGTGGATAAAGGTGAGCTGGTTGAAGTAGTGTATCTGGATTTTCTGAAAGCTTTTGGCAAAGTTCCTCATGAGAGACTCCTGAGAAAATTAAACAGTCATGGGATAGGAAGCAATTACCTTCTGTGGATTAGGAATTGGTTATTGGACAGAAAACAGAGTGTAGGGTTAAATGGCTATTTTTCTCAATGAAGGAGGGTGAATAGTGGAGTGCCACAGGGATCTGTACTGGGATCAGTGTTATTTAACTTAGTTTATAAATGATCTGGAAAACGGAATAACGAGTGAGGTGATTAAATTTGCAGATGACACGTAGCTATTCAAAGTTGTAAAAACACATGCGGATTGTGAAAAATTACAGGAAGATCTGAGGAAAACCGGAAGACGGGTATCCAAATGGTAGATGAAATTTAATGTGGACAAATGCAAAGTGATGCACATTGGAAAGAATCATAGTTACCTGATGCTAGGGTTCGCCTTAGGAGTCAGCACCCAAGAAAAGATCTAGGTGTCATTGTAGACAATACACTGAAATCCTCTGCACAGTGGGGATTGATATTACTATGTTAGATTACTTCTCCTACCTCTACCTCCACATGCCAAAGTGTAGATTGCTATGCTGATGTCTATATATTTGCCTCGACATAGAGGAAAAGGCTGTCGTGGTGGCTTCAGTGTTCTTATTTCCAGGACATGACATATATGGCAATGGCAGTCTTACACTCTGACATGAACATGCTGCCTTCCTAATGGATCTGTACAGTTATCTGACATATTGTGGAGAAACAGAGGAGGTGGAGTGAAGATAGCATAGTGGTTAGAACAGCTCACTTAAACAATAAAGAAAAAGTGTGTAGACCAACATAGTTACAAAACAGGTGGTTTATTGGCTAAAAATGACTTGACATAGAACTGTGTTTCGGCGCCACAATCTCCTACCTCAGGAATCAATAGTACAGTATCAGCCAAAGTTTGTAAATGCACTGTGAAACCAAAATGCCAAAAAAGCAGAGAGATGCAAGTCACTCAAGGAAAACAGCTGATTTGATATTCAGGGGCAGCTAGCTCAAATCCCACCACTTTATTTATTTATTTATTTATTTATTTATTTATTTCACAGATTTATATCCCACTCCATCCACAGGTCTGGGTGAGTTACAAAAATACATTCATAATAAAAATGACAGAACATAGGAACAATTTGACTTTGAGCTGTCCACCTTACCCTTCATCGCCACAGATGTATAATTAGCATGCAATCAGTGCTTTCTTGTGCTGATTCCTGCAATCAGAAGCTTTACTGTGCACTGAACCCTGCTTGCATCTTACACTTACCTCTCTAGGAATGCATTGTAAGAGCCTCTCCCATGCACTCCTACATTTGGTTTAGCTTCTCCTTCTGTGCCCAGGGATTATAAAATATTTCCCCTCCCTGGCTATCATGAGCCTGGCAAGCAGGTGTGTCGGACTCTGAAAAATTCAGTTGCCTGGTATCATTTTTCTCACTGTCCCCCACGCATATGACATCATCATGCATAACACACTGACATCAGCATAAAGATATCAGCACAGAAATAACTACAGAAAATTCACACAAAAGAATCAATGCCAAATGGTCATTGCAAAATTAGGCATTTGCTCCACTTAGACAGATTTTTATGATGCTATTTGATAAAGGGCACAAAACAGCACACTTTGTTGAAACACATTATAAAAATGCACATTCAAGCTTGGGTGCGTGTCTATTTTTTTAGGTGCCCTTTATAGAATTTAGTCCTATATCCTCAAATCTTGATAAAGACACAAATTGGTTATCTGGAAATCAGCTGAAGCTTAATCCTTCTAAATCACATGAAACTGTGTTCCCCACTTGTCGCCTCTTCCAGTATCCATGGAGTTGATATTCCTTTTAAAGATCAGTTAAAATACTTTTAGGTCATATTTGATAACACACTGACTTTTCACAAATACATTTCTGTTTTTATTAGAAAAGGCTTCTTTACTCTGTGACAGATATACTCCATCTGTTCAGTGTTTGATTTCTCTTCCTTCAAGATCCATCTGACCCTAGTCATGGCAAGGTTGTACTATTCTAATTCCTTATATTGTGCACTGCTAAATTAGAAGGTTGCAATTGGTTCAACACATAGCCTTTTACCTTCCATTATCCTGATACTGTGCATACGTATTTAAATACTGGTGTGTCTATTAAAGGGAGTTTCTATCTTTAAAGCCAGGACTGTCTACTGTGATTTTTTTTTTTTTTTGCCTATTAATGTTCTACTGTTTGTAATTCTTTTTGCTATCCATTATAGTGGAAGGGAACCCTTTAAAATCTGTGTCCCATGAGTTAAGGTTTAGAGGCGAGTAGAGAAGAGGAGAATAAATTTGGCCATGAGCACTACAAATTTATTAGGTATCCACCTCAGGAGTGACCTCAAACCAAGAAGAGGCCATTTATGTATACATGAAATTTAATACAAATTATTTTTTTTAAAAGGAAGGCAGTAATTTACACGTAGGTACTCGTACTGGAGAAATACTGGAAACATAAGATGTGGGCTGAAAACCATTATTCAGGTGCTGTGTTACCAGCTATTTATGAGACCAGACTGCAGCTCCAAGATCAAGATTAGAACAATAATTTCTACAGAAGCATCTCTACTCTGGCAGTTCAGTTTGAGTTATAAGTTAGACGGAGATTTTTTTTTTCTGGTTATCATTTGCTCAAAAAATGTGTAGGCTGAAACAGCTTTTCAGATACTGAACTTTTCACTTAGATCAATAGCAAGATAAGTTCACCATAGTTTGATGGCATTTTTTTTGTTTGTTTCCTAAACTTTCCACTTCTTATTCTGTGTCCACTGCTAGCCTTCTCCTCACCTCTTCCAAACATTAAATCCACTGAGTTTCCAGGTTCTCTACCTCTTATAGGGTAGATTTAGTAAAGTGTGCTACTGCATTAGAACAAGATAACACATCAATGTGTTTTAATTACTGCAGGCCCCATTTTGTACAACGGAACCTATTTACCAACAACATGCATTAATGACATTAGCATTCTCTAATGAAGTAGCATGCTGTAGCAAAATCTAGCTCATGATTTATCTACGTGGGTTGATTAGATTATAAGCTCTGAGAAGCAGGGACTGTCTCTTTGGGGGAGGAGGGTCTTTTGCCAAAGTGTGGTAAGGGTTTCCAGTTATTTCACAATAATTACCAAAATTACTGCATTAAACTGTTGGGGACATGCTCAACATCTGCAGTTAGTGTACAGAGGTAAGAAGCTGCTGCTCCACCTTCTGTCAGACTACTGCTGAAGTCATCTTGGATGACCAGTTTTGCAATTCTGGCTAAACCTTTCTTGTCCCTGGTTAGCTGTTTTATGTCACTACCCCTGATGCAGCCTTATTGGTGAAACGTGGCCACGTCTGGTCTGTATGAATAAAGAAACTATTTGGACTTTCAGTGTCTGCTTTCTGTCTATCTCTACATATTCAGGTCTTCCAGTCTCTTCTCAAAGATGTATGAGAAAAGACTAGAAGACCTGAATATGTATAGTATTTGAAAGGTCACTCATAAAGCCTAGCTTAACACACTACGGCCTACTGGAGAAAGTCTAGCCCCAGCCTATGCCAAAGCTCGAATAAGAGAAAGATAAAACTGACTGTATATGAAAGTTTGGCCCGGGTCAGGTGTGCCCTACCCTCAGAGCTAGTCAGTGCCCCAGGACACAGGTGTAGGAATGAGACACTGGTTACAAGCATAACATCCACAGAAATAATTCAAAACATTCCTGGTATGCTGCTGAGACAGCGAAAGCCTTGCCCAAGGACTAAATATGGTATTGGGCAAATTCGTGCCCCAAAATAGCTGCACAGATAAAACATATATAGACAGCACTGGGGGACTTTTCCTTAATCTTAACTTTTTTGTTTTCACAGTTTTAGCATCACATCTAAGTGAAAAATTGACTGACTTGTTGTATATCTGGTGACACAACTTATTAAAAATGAATTTTCCCCATTATGTACCTGTGGAAACAAGTTATTGCCAAGGCACCATACAGGTGTCACGGTTGTGGCAGTGCCCTTATGTTCAGACCTACTGTTTCTCTGTATCTAGCTCTGTGACCTCTCCAGTCTGCCTTTTTCCCTATTGTTGCTCTTCCAGTAAACCAAGCCTCACATTGGTCTCCCTGCTTCTGCTTCATTTCCTACTTGTGACATCATCAGCCTACTCTTTTATAAGGACCAAGGGAGCTTTCCTACCTTGCCTTTGCAAGAGGTCTCTTATTCTTGTGTTACCTGTTTACATCATATCCATGCTTGGCTTTGTTCCTGAGTGTTTTACTCCTGAAGGTCTGTGCTGTGTTTCTCTGAGTCTTGTGTTTCAATGCTTTCCTTTGTTTCTGTGAGTTTGCCTTTGAATCTTGTTTCCTGAAAGCCTGGCTGTAGAGCCACACCCTGCCCTTGGTGTCTGTATCTGTTTGATTCTACCCTTGGCTCCTGCTTTTAGTCTAGCCCTGCTTTTGACTCTTGATATAGTTAAGCTCTGTGTTTAAGCCAACCTCTGTGTTTTGCCAAACTCTGTTTCTGTATTTCCTGTTCTGTTTCCTGTGTGTGTGGTTCTTGTCTGTTTATTCTGAGTCTGTAGAAGATAGCATCATACCTGATTACTTCACTGCTATCCAGCTGTGGGTGCTGGTAAGCACATTGCTTCTTTGTTTGTTTGTCTTCCCTTAGTCTGCTTAATCCTTTGCCTGCCATGTTTGCTTCCTGGCTCTTGAGCTCTGTTTCTGCCAAGTTCTGTTCCTGTATGTGTTTGAGCCAGGTTCTGCTCCTGCTCTATGTTTGAGCTAGCTCTGTCCCAATTCCCTGCTAAGCCAAGTCCCTTTCAGTATCCTGTTCTAGCCAAGCCTGTTCCAGCACCCTGTTCCAGCCAAGCCTGTTCCAGCATCCTGTTCCAGCCAAGCCCACTCCAGCATCCTGTTCCAGCCAAGCTAAGCCCATTCCAGAATCCAGTTCCAGCCAAGCCAAGCCCGTTCCAGAATCTGGTTCCAGTCAAGCCAAGCCAAGCCCGTTCCAGAATCCAGTTCCAGCATCCGGTTCCAGCCAAGACTGTTCCAGAATCCGGTTCCAGCCAATCCTGTTTGAGAATCCTGAATCCTGTTTGAGAATCCTGAATCGTGTTCCAGGCAATCGGATTCCTATTTGAGAATCATGAATCCTGTTCCTGCCTTGTTTATTGTCTTGCTTCTGTTATTCTTGTTGCCTAGCTCCTTCCCTGTCTTTCCTGTCTAGGTGTGCTTTGTCTTGTCTCTTTCAGTCTAGTCCTGTCCAGATCCACTCCTTGCCTTGTCCTTTTCTTGCCCTTTTCTGGACCCAGTTTTAATCTACTTCCGTGTTTTGCCTTGTCCTGTCTGGGTTCCAGTTCTGGCCCTTTGCCTTCTTTTCCTTGCCTCGTCTGGATCCGGTTCTTGTGTTGTCCATTGTGTTTAGTTACCTCTGTCCTGCCTTGTTGAGTCTGTTATCCTAGTCCAGTCTGTTCTGATTCCTGCCTGTGCCAGCCCAGGTGATTTGTCTGCCAAAGCTCCAGCTTTGGTCCAAGGGCTCACCATTCCTGACAGTTGTGACAACAGGCTACTCTGTCACATATTAACCTGCCTGCCAAAGAAGGATGTGAAGTACATAGCAATGAAAACTGGCTCAATTGACACAGACAGTTGGGTGCAATAGCACCACAGAGAAAAATACCTACTATTCAAGCTTATCTTTATATGTTACTTACTTATCTGCCCCTGTCTTATCTCACTCATATGTCTATTGTTTTTCTCATCATTTAGGTTCCGAAACTGAATTCCAATGGAGTTCTTAGAAGTCAGAAAACAGATTATTTTTCATTTTCTTGTTTTATAGACCTTGGCAACATCCATAGAGAGCTCTCTATTTGTTTTCTAGATGCTGCCTTTGTAATTTTAATTTGATCTGTTTATATTGAGGAAATTACTTAGTCCAGTGGTTCCCAAACCTGGTCCTGGAGGCACCTCAGTTAGTTGGGTTTTCAGAATATCCACAATGAATAGTCATGAGACAGACTTGCAATGAAAGCAGTGCATGCAAATATTTCACATGAATATTCATTGTGGATATCCTGACTCCAGCACCAGGTTTGGGAACCACTGATTTAGCCAAAGGCTGACTTCATCACTTTAAATCAGGGGTTTGCAACCCAGTTCTCAGGACACGCCTAGCTAGTCAGGTTTTCATGATATCCACAATGAATATGCATGAGATGCATATTCATATTCATAGAAACCTGACTGGCTAGGTGTGTCCTGAGGACTGGGTTGAGAACACCTACTTTAAATGTATATGATATTGATTTAAAGATTTACAAATGTTCAATGGTCCTGCTGGAAATCCATGTATAACACTAACTGGATATCTTGTCATCTTAAAATTAAGATGATAACTTTGAATTAGTTGTCTAGGTTGGAAAACAAAAGTTTAGGTCCATGCTATGTTAGTGTTTTCTGTTGTACAATGTTTGGAAGGTGGAGCCCTCTGGTGGTCCAGCTAATTATCACATGTGATTTTTTTTAATGTCACCCAGTTTATTTCAAAATTGGGAGGGAAGGGTGTCTCCTTGCCAGTGAGGTAATGGTAGGAGAAGACCTCATATTGGAGGGGCAACTGAGTGGTGTAAATATCAGGTCATTTAACCCTCATTGCTTCAGGTAAAAGCTTAGAGGGTAAACAGTAGAACATAAGCAGTAACACTGGAGCAAAAAAGTAACCTAATACAAAATTGAAGTTCCAGTAACAATTTGTGTGCTCATTAAAAAATGAAGAAAAAGCCCTCAGAAACCGTGGGTAAAATACCCAGGGTTTAGTGTGCGGTTATATGAACTCTTATAACACACACCACGATTCGATCATTGGGCTGAAAAAACTTCATTCTAAAGTAAGCTTGCAATTTTATAGCTTTTTTATACTTTCATTGCTATTATTATTTTTTATTTATTTTCTAATGCATTCTTTTTCCTTTTCCACGTTGAAGTAATCAATTCAAATATCTAACCATCAACATATAGCAGCAGAGCATAGAATATTGCGCTACTTAGCTTTAGAATCAGGCACTCTTCATTATCCGTTCTACGGGAACCCGTTTCGCCTAGAAACGTGGCTTCTTCAGGAACGGAGTGCTTTAGAAGTATTTAGTGAAGCACAAAACAATTCAAAAATATGACAATGAAAGTATAAAAAAGCTATAAAATTGCAAGCTTACTTGAGAATGAAGTTTTTTCAGCCCAATGATCGAATCGTGGTGTGTGTTATAAGAGTTCATATAACCGCACACTAAACCCTGGGTATTTTACCCACGGTTTCTGAGGGCTTTTTCTTCATTTTTTTAATGAGCACGCAAATTGTTACTGGAACTTCAATTTTGTAAAAGCTTAGAGGGTCTTTTACTAAGCCAAGGTAGCATTTTTAGCTTGCGATAGGAATCAGCTGGTGGTAAATGCCGAGATGCCCATAGGAATATAATGGGCATCACAGCATCTACTGCCAGCTGATTTCTACTGTGAGCTAAAAAGCTACAGTGGCTTAGGAAAAGAAGCCCTTAAATTATAAACCCTCTAGGAGCAGAAAAATATCTTGTGTACCTGAATGTAAGGCCCCCCCCCCCCCCCCCCCCCCCGTTGAACTATTACTGAAAAGTTGTGAGCTAAATATAAATGAATAAAGATTTGCATTTACCCATTCCATTCTGCTCTAGGTTTTATTGACCTCTGTCATTTCTCCCTTCAGCCATCTTTTTTCCAAACTGAAGAACCTTAACCTCTTTAGCCTTTCCTCATATTAGAACCATTCCATCCTTTTAAATATTTTGATTACCCTTCTCTGTACCTTTTTGCTATTCTGCTTGTGTCTTATTTGAAGTGCTGCAATGATACTGACACAGGAAAAAAAATCCAAATGTTGTTTATTTTTGTTTCTGGTTAAAAATGACATAAAATGAAATAGGAAATGTAGTTGATAATCCCCAAATTGTTTCAACTGAATGCATATCCCAAGCTGCAGTGCAGACAGAAAGAACTGAACGGGCTGGGGGGGGGGGGGGGGTCTTTTACTAAGCCACAGTAGTGTTTTAGCTCATAGTAGAAATAAGCTGGAGGTAAACGCTGAGACGCCCATGGGAATATAATGGGTGTCTCAGCGTTTACCCCTAGCTGATTTCTATCATGAGCTAAAAATGCTACCGCGACTTAGTAAATGACCCCCCTGGATGAGCCAAGGAGCCTTCTGATGTTTTGTGATGTACCAGCATCATCTGAGTGACTTTCCGCCTTATAATCGAAAGTGATGGGCACCCATATTTCGACCCAAATCGGGAGATGGGCATCTTTCTCCCATGGGCGCCCAAATCGGTATAATCGAAAGCCGATTTTGGGCGTCTTCAACTGCACTCCTTCGCGGAAACGTACAAAGTTGATGGGGGCGTGTCGGAGGCGTGGTGAAGGCGGGACTGGGGTGTGGCTACCGGCAAAACAGAAATGGGCAGCTTTCGCCGGTAATGGAAAAAAAATTGCCGTTTTTAGCGAGAATTTAGGGCACTGTTTTTGGACCCTTTTTTTTCACGAACAAGTCCCAAAAAAGTGCCCTAAATGACCAGATGACCACCGGAGAGAATCGGGGATGACCTCCCCTGACTCCCCCAGTGGTCACTAACCCACTCCCACCACAAAAAGACCTTTAAAAACTTTTTTTCCAGCCTGTATGCCAGCCTCAAATGCCATACCCAGTTCCATCACAGCAGTATGCAGGTCCCTGGAGCATTTGTTACTGGGTGCAGTGGACTTCAGCCAGGTGGACCCAGGCCCATCCCCCCCTACCTGTTACACTTGTGCTGGTAAATGGGAGCGCTCCAAACCGCCTCTAAAACCCACTGTACCCACATCTAGGTGCCCCCCTTCAGCCATAAGTGCTATGGTAATGGTGTAGAGTTGTGGGCAGTGGGTTTTGGGGGGGATTTGGGGGGCTCAGCACCCAAGGGAAAGGAGCTATGGATTTGGGAGGTATTTTTTTTAATTGTTACAAGTGCCCCTAGGGTGCCCGGTTGGTGTCCTGGCATGTGAAGGGGACCAGTGCACTATGAATCCTGGCCCCTCCCATGACCAAATGCCTTGGATTTGTTCGTTTTTGAGCTGGGCGCCTTCGGTTTCCATTATCACTGAAAAAGGATATCGCCCAGCTCAAATCCGCACAAATCCTAGGCATTTGCCCGGCACAAACCGTATTATCGAAAAAAAGATGGATGCCCATGTTTTTCGAAAATACGGTCTGTCCCGCCCCTTCACGTACCCGTTCTCAGAGATAGACTCCCATGGAGATGGGCGTTCGCGTTCGATTATGCCCCTCCACATATGTTGAAAATGGATAGACTCATGCATTTGAAACGAAAAAGCTGAGGAGAGCCATTCATCAGGGAAGGACTGAAATTCTTCATTATACTTTCATTATTATCAAATTTGCCCCTGCTCCAGCTTTGAATAGGAAATAGTTTTATTTGCAACCTGAAAATGGGTGAATTGACCCATAATATCATGTTCAATGTAACTGGAGAAATACTCACTGCTTTAGCAGCCAATAATGTTTTGCAAGCTTGCTGTCAGACAAATAGATTTATATGCTGCATAAATAAAAAAAAAAATCCAGAGTGGTTTAAATTTCAGGCAACACAGATACTTTCAAAGTTGTCAAAACACGTGTAGATTATGAAAAATTGCAGGAAAACATGAGTAAACTGGAAGAGTGAGCATCCAAATGGAGAGATGAAATTTAATGTGGACAAATGCAAAGTGATGCACATTGGGAAGAATAATCTGAATCATAGTTACCTGATGCTAGGGTCCACCTTAGGAGTCAGCACCCAAGAAAAGATCTATGTGTCATTATAGACAATATGCTGAAATCTTCTGCCCAGTGTGCGGCGGCAGCCAATAAAGCGAAGAGGATGCTAGGAATTAGGAAAGGGATGCAAAATAGGACTAAGAATATTATAATACCCCTGTGTCACTCCATGGTACGACCTCACCTTGAGTATTGGGTTCAATTCTGGACACCGTATATCAAAAAAAGATATGGCATAATTTAAAAAAGGTTAAAGGAAGAGCGACCAAAGTGATAAAGGAGATGGAACTCCTCCCATATGAGGAAAGGCTAAAGAGGTTAGGGCTCTTCAGCTTGGAGAAGAGATGGCTGAGGGTCGATATGATTGAGGTCTATAAAATCCAGAGCGGTTTAGAACAGGTAGAAGTGAATTGATTTTTCACTCTTTCAAAAAGTACAAAAACCAGGGGACACTCAATAAAATTGCATGGAAATACTTTTAAAACAAATAGGAGGAAATATTTTTTCACTCAATG
This sequence comes from Microcaecilia unicolor, assembly GCF_901765095.1. NCBI lineage: Eukaryota > Metazoa > Chordata > Amphibia > Gymnophiona > Siphonopidae > Microcaecilia > Microcaecilia unicolor. Next base: position 68,100,443 of record NC_044032.1, on the reverse strand, counting down.
AATAGTTAAGCTCTGGAACTCGCTGCTAGAGGATGTGGTAACAGCGGCCAGCTTATCTAGGTTTCGAAAAGGTTTGGACAAGTTCCCGGAGGAACAGTCCATAGTCTGTTATTGAGATGGACATGGGGGAAGCCACTACTTGTCCTGGTTTTGGTAGCATGGAATGTTGCTGCTAATTGAGTTTCTGTCAGGTACTTGTGACTTGGATTGGCCACTGTTGGAAGCAGGATTCTAGACTAGATGGACCATTTGACTCAGTATGGCTATTCTTATGTTCTTGTAAATTGATGTTTTAGCTTGAAAAAAACATGAACCAAAATTCTGTAGTCTATCTGGTCTCTGTATCCTAGCACTTATGTTTGTATTCCTTTTTTCTTATTGGTAGTGGTGTATTTGCTTGCAAAAACTCCCCAAGCTGAGTAGGGCATCCCAGAAATAGCTTCCTGACCTACCAAAAAATATAGTCAGCATTTCTTTGAGAAACAATTTCAAGCTTTTCATACATTTATAAAGATTGCAAGATTAAAGTCTACAAACTGAATTCTCAGGATGATTCAGAGCTTGAATAAGGAAGTGATGATAAAGGAAGGAATATCATACAAAGAAGATATAGGAGTATTCAGTTGTTGGTGGTAAGCATTTTTTTTTTTATTTTTAGCTGTATGTCACCATTTCTCCTGGATATTTAAAGCCAGGCCATGCCCGGGCATCAGCATTGAATAGCTGGGTTTATGCAGCTGGCTATCTCTTATAAAAGGTGGAAGCTGTTGAACAATTACATATGGGGGGTGTCATCTACCCCGTGTTTGCTTTCATATCACAATATTTGTTGATCAGTATTTGTTCTGTTTTTGTTGTAAAGTAATAAAGAAATATGAAGCATGGGTTTAAAAGGCGGCAGCTTAATTTGTAAAATAACCAGTTTCTTGCCCAAGCCGTGCATCTGTCAAACTTGTCTGCCATAGCCAATCTAGGCAGCCTAAAATTTCCGGATCTGATAACTACTATGATAATACCTAGACCAGATCACTATAGGCTTTTGCCTCCCCATAGTGTTTTCAAGTGGAGGAGTGGCCTAGTGGTTAGAGCACTGGTCTTGACATCCAGAAGTGGCAAGTTCAAATCTCACTTCTGCTTCTTGTAATCTTGGGCAAGTCACTTAACCCTCCATTGCCTCAGGTGTGAACTTAGATTGTGAACCCTCCAGGGCCAGAATTACCCAGTGTACCTGAATGTAACTCACCTTGAGCTACTACTGAAAAAGATGTAAGCAAAATATAAATAAATAGGGAAGCCTCATTTCAAGCATGTGTATGTTCTGCTCAAGACCTGGAACTTCCAGAAGCATATCAGGTGCTGTCCATGTCTATCTGCCTGCTGGTCCATCATGAAACAGTTTAAATTGCAAATATGGTTAGTCCATTCCTATACAGCTACATCCAATGCACACGCTCCCTCAGATTCTATATAGTTCATCCAAAGTTGGGCATACAAAGCTGGGCACAGATCCCAGAGCCATGCATAAACTAATTAGTTAATGAGCCATTAACAATCAGTAATTGGCATTCATTTCGGTTTACCCTGGATCTACCCTGCACCCTCTTCTATAAAATGAGCACCTACATTTTATAGTATGCAACTCAAAAGGGGGTGTGGCCATGGGAGAGGCATGGACGGGTTAGGGGCATTGGAGAAGACCAAAGAGTAGCTCATACCAAAGATGTCCAAATGCACTATTTTCAAATCTTCTTCAAGACTCGACATGACTCATGTTTCAGTCTAAACCAGTGGCGTAGCAAGGGCGGGGCGGTGGGGGCGGTCTGCCCCGGGTGTCAACGGGTGGGGGTGCTCCGTCCACCCCCCCCCCCCGGCGCAGCGCCTCTCTTTCCCCCCGACAGTCCCCACCTGCCTACCAGCTGAGCTCCGGCTGGCACCTCCAATCTGCAGCGCTGCTGACTTTAAATGAAGAAAACCGTCTCGTCGTTGGCCCTTCACTACTGTGTCCCGCCCTCGAGGAAATAGGAAGTTATATCAGAGGGTGGGACTCAGTAGTGAAGGGCCAACGATGAGACAGTTTTCTTCATTTAAATTCAGCAGCACTGCAGATTGGAGGTGCCGGCCGGAGCTCAGCTGGTAGGCAGGTGGAGACTGTTGTGGGGAGTGAGAGGCGCTGCACCGGGGGGGGGCGAGGGTTAGGGTCCACGCCATGGAGGGTGCCAACGCCAGGGGGGGTGCCGTTCCACGCCGGGGGGGGGGGGCCGTGTTGCACCCCGGGTGTCAGCCAAGCACGGAACGCCACTGGTCTAAACGACCTGCATCTGGAGTCTTAAATATTACATGTAAAACACTTACATATAAAATAATAAACAAAACATAAAAACTCAAAAATATATAATATAATATACAAAGAAACATCCTAAAACATTTTGCTTTTTCATATAAAACATTAGCCATATTTAAAAAAGGAGGGGGGGGAGGAAAAGTGGGGTGGAGAAGGAAGGGAAGCAGGTTGGAAAACATATCCATTTGTACTTCTCATAAACATATATATATATATATATATATATATATGTGTGTGTGTGTGTGTGTGTGTGTGTGTGTGTATGTGTGTGTATATAAAATAAGCAAGCATATAAAATAATACATTCATATCCTACCTAGAACATTATATCAATATATGACATCAGACAACAATGTCTTCTCGTGTAGACCTAAAAATTGAAAGCAATAGTATAAGTGCACCAAAAACATGTGCATCCATATAAATATACCTTTGAATCACAAGTCCTGAGTGTGGTGCATTTTGTGGAGGACAGTTCTTTTGTGTGTTGTTGTATGGGTCATGGGTTTTCCCAGTAATTAGGCATGATGTTATACAGTAGAATAAGATCATTTATGTGTCCAACTGCCATTAGTTGCACACCACATTTCAGAAGGCACAAGTGTCGCATCCAACGTTAGCTGCAAGATCTGCGCTAAATTAGTATTCCACAAAGGACACTCTGCATGGAGCACCCTTTACAGAATACTATCTTAGCATGGATCTTCCCAGCACCTAACTTTTGGTGCTATTTTACTGAATTCTGCCCTTTGTGGCTTTCCTAGGCATATTGGATACTGTAACAGGCTACTCGACTACTACTACTACTACTACTACTACTACTACACTGCTGCCTCAGTTTCTTACAACTTACAATCACAGTTTTACAGACAGGGAATGGGGATATTTCCGGATTTTGCGAGAGTGACTCAGGAGAGATATAAGACCTTTCTGGCCATGTGGCAGGAGGTCTTGTCTCTGGGTGCCACCATCGTATTGCGATATCCATGCAAATGTGTAAATACATATATTGGTATTAGGTATATATTCTTTGTCCCTGAAGAACTTTGTTCCTTTTTGGACTTGAAGATGCTCCTCTCCTCCTTCCTGTACACATTAATTGATTTGATTTGCTTACTTTATTTTTTGTAAGCTCTTTGAGCAGGGACTGTCTTTCTTCTATGTTTGTGCAGCGCTGCGTACGCCTTGTAGCGCTATAGAAATGCTAAATAGTAGTAGTAGTAGTAGTCCCCAGGTATACTCCCCCCCCCCCCCCCCCAGTCTAGTATTGCTTAGTTTGTGCCGAACTATTGTACTCTGGATAGTCATCATGCCAATGCCTTATTGCCTTTGTCATTTTTTTTTCTTAGAACTTCCACCTAGTCTTTCCTCCCCCTTTGAGTTCAGTTTGTGGTCTAGTGGATTGACTTTAGATTGTTTAATTTCCTGGAAAGTATTCTTAACTGTAATTTTTTTTTTTTTTTTTGGGGGGGGGGGTCTTTTACAAAGAAACAGTAAGCCCAATGAGGGCTTACTGCTCGCTAATCCAGAACTACCACCGGTCCAACACAGCCACCGTTGGTAGTTCCATCTGGAGCGCACACCATTTCCTGCACTCCGGAATTTTTTTTCCTGTAGCGCAGTGCTAACCTGGCGGTAATCGAGCATTGTCACGCGCTGCCTGGTTACCGCGGGAACTCTTACCACCACCTCAATGGGTAGCAGTAAGTGCTCCCCACTGTGTGTCCATGTGGTAAGAGTTATCTTTGATTGAAGAGAGATCCGACACGGGCCGTGTTTCGGTGCTGCCGCACCTGCGTCAGGGGTCACACCAATGACAAAGGAGGCTCCAATAGACAAATTCTTTCCGAAATTTTGTATAATATATTCCTCCTCCGAGGAGGAATCGCCAATTTATTCGGAGGATTATGACTGACGCTGTTGTTGTGCGAGTTTCGCCAATTTATTCGGAGGAGGAATATATTATACAACATTTCGGAAAGAATTTGTCTATTGAAGCCTCCTTTGTCATTGGTGTGACCCCTGATGCAGGTGCGGCAGCACCGAAACACGGCCCGTGTCGGGTCTCTCTTCAATCAAAGTTCACCATTACAGGATTATTTTAATGAAAAAACTGTGTTCCTTCCCGTTTTTAAAGGCCCTTTGTGCTCTTTCTTTTTGTTTGGTCTTTTTGTACTTGGTTCCCTCTCTTTGTTATACTGTAAGAGTTATCTTACCATTCAGCCATTTTTTTTGGAGGGAGGGGGGATATTTTACCGGCTGTGGTAAAAATGGCCCTGGTATGCAGGAAAAACAGCTACCGCAGGGCCCTTTATCCCGCAGCTTAGTAAAAGGATCCCGTTGCTTATCTTTTGAAGTTAATCATATTTCTGAATGAAGTGGGTACTTGTACAATTTTGTTTATAACAATAAAAATAAAGTAAAAAAGATGTTCAAGTCGAAGTGCAGTTCTTGTGAGTTTCCCTCTTTCTCTTGGCATAAGGGAATATCCACCAAGGAGAGCTCTGTTCATCACAATTCTGTCTTCCAATATTCTGCTCCATTCTGGATACTCTGTAATAAAGTAAATCAGTAAAATTAATGGTAAATTATTGTTCCGTGTCTTATAGAGTAAGTTATTGCGACATGCATTACATGAAAAATTACGGTGCTGTGCATTACAAAGTAGTTTATTGAGGTAAGTATTACAGAGGACATACAACTGGATAATAAATGTCAGGAAAACAGGGTGGATGTGTGAGTGTTGTCAGTAAAGCAGCAATAAGAGAACACTGCTTGTGCTGCCCCGGTTATAAATCAAAGAAATTCTTCTATGGAAGTGAAAGGGACCAATAGACTAAAGGGCAATAATAAAGCTGAAATAATCAGCCCAGAATTGGCAATCATGAATTCCAATACATCTTGTGAAAAAAAAAATATAATTGAGTCCATTAACCACATATTATCACAGAAAATCAATCACACTAACTGCATCGAACCACTGTGAATTGTCCCGAGTTGAAAACCTATTATATGCTAGGCACAGACCATAAAAACAGGCACTTGAAAAATATGCCTATATAAGGAACAAAAATAAAATACTTAGTGTGTGTAGTAATGATGCGGCACAGTCAGCTATAAAGCCAGCTCATGGAATTCTACAGAAAGCACCTGGGAAGAAAGGTTAGCTAGTTGCCTTAGGGCGTCTTTTATCATGCCGCGCTAGCGGTCCTCGGTGCGGCAATGCTGACAAAGCCTATTTATTTTGAATGGACTTCGTCAGCATTGCTGTGCGGTAACTGCTAGCACGGGTTGATAAAAGAGGCTCTTAGTAGGCTGACTAGTTTGATTCAGGCCACTGTTCCCTCTAAGCTGAGCAGGAGTCCTCCACTTACAGTCTTGCCAATGGCTGGAGCTGTTTCACTATCACATTTTCAATAGCAAGGGACTGGCAAGCTCTGCAGGACTCCAGGGAGCCTGCCTGTTTCTAGCAATTGAAAACACAACTTTAAAGTACTACCACTCCACTGGGAACAATGCATGTGGAGGACTCCCGCTTAGTTTAGAGGAAACAGTGCTTCAGGATCTCTACTACTACTACTTATCATTTCTATAGCGCTACTAGACATACGCAGCGCTGTACACTTGTAATGGCTATGTCACAATCAAAGCAATAGTTCCATGGCTGTACGAAGCTATATCTGCACCCTATGTAATTGTACACACCATGGCAGCACCATGTCCCACCCTAGGACAGAGTGTCTCCCTGCTTTCCTGCTGCCCACCTTGCAACACACCTCCCAACACACAGTAAAGCATTTCCACCTGTCTCTTTCCTACCTCCCTCCACTCCCCGAATCACCTCTACCTCTATTCTAACCTTCTAATCACAGGTAAAAGATCACATTCAACAAGCGCAGTGATGCTTCATGGAGCCTTCCACTCAAGTGCGTTCCAGGCCTACTGGGTCCCATCCCCTTTGACGCACACTTCTGGCAGTGCCTGGAACACACTTAAGTGGAAGGATCCATGGAGCATCAATCTCTGAATGCGATCTTTTAGCTGTGACTGCAAGATTTGAAGAGAGGAGATTCCAGGAGGGGGGGGGGGGGAAGAGGGAAGGAAAGGGCCAAATGTGTTGGGGGGCCACCAGCCTTGATCACAATAGAAAGTTGGCAGTCACCATTTTGTGGGAATTGAGTTACAAATCATACAGAAGTCTTTTTATTAGTAGTATGAACATTTTAGCAAACCATAGATTTAGATTAATTTGAAAAAACCTGTCAAATAAATGTTCTGTGTTTGGCTGTACAAGTGGTTATGACAATAGTTGAAACACGCTTTGGATGGCTGCATTAGATGTCGGGGCATATCATTTCATTTCAATGAATCAAGTTCTTGACAGCAACTGTAAAAGTCAAACCTTATCGCTTATAAAGTTTTCCAGTATTTCACTCACTAATATTGGCAATGCCATCACTGAGGAAGGATTTGCTGATCAACAGAGATACTGGAATTGAACCAGCATTTAGAATACAGTGCGTATCAGTTTTTAGAGGAGGTTTGACCATACCAACTGACTATACTTTTATGGTTGCTGTTCACTGCTAGTACGTCTTTCAGGAGTTAAAAAGAAAAAAATCCTGTTATCTAAAAGAGAAATTCCTATCATCGTGGTCTCATAGGTCACTGTTTTCCAAAATCATGGACCCTTTCAGTTCCAGTGAAGCATATGGGCAAGTGCTGGTAACTGACAACTTCTCTAATAAAGGACATGACTTATTAAAGGGCATAAATTGTTTAAAATGATTGAGAGCATAGAGGTGTAAATAGAATGAATGAGCTGTTACTGGCTTGAAACGTGATCGCATTGGTTGCCTCTGAGATATAATATAAGCAGCTGACATGATCAGATATGTGCTGATATGATGAAGTTTCTTTGCACTCATTATAAAACTTGTTTTTAAGTGATATGTTCGGTGATGTATTAGTGATGTGCATGAGGAGCTTCTGGTAGATGATTATAATTTTGGAAGGCAATCGAGGAAGTCTCTGTATTTTGGGAGCCTCATATATGATTATCCCAGAACTTGAAAGATTATTCTATTGATTAAAGAACCTCTTAAAATAATATAGAACTATTTGTGACATTTATTGGAAGTGTTTTTTGAAGAATATTGTTTACAGTATCGCTTCCTTTTGGACATGTGGTGCAGCTTTTATAAAATTAACTAAAAAAATGGCACCCACTTTGACTTTCTGTGTAGATGATCGGTCATAAAATTACCTTCTTAGATATTGGAAAACATTATCGTTTCACTTACATGAATTTGAATCAAATATTCTCAGCAAAGGCTGAAAGCATACCCGGTTTTCAGGATATCAACATCATATGGATTTGCTTGCATGTGAGCTGATTAAGACCTATTTGTATAGCGTGATACCTGTTGAGAAGCTCTGTTTTAAAAGATCATAATAGTACCTTTTTTTTTCTAGTACTTTCGACTTGAAGTCTAAGGTCTCCCATAGCAGGTATAAATTACAAGATAAGTCTGTAGTTGCTGAGAAACCAATACAGTTTAAAAAGAAATCACTAAACTGAATGATAATTAAGTAATTATGCCAATAAAGAAGGGATATACACATAAGTCTTTGCTAGTGCAATTTGAAACAACATATTCAAGAGTTTAATTTGGTTAAGTGTTAGAAACTATCAGTGACATTTATCTGGTTAGCCAGCAAAACAGATAGTGCCCCTGAATATCCCTGCAGATTGCCTCAGCACTATTCGGATAGTAGCAGGGGGGTGGGGGAGTAGGAAAGAGACAGGTGGAAATGATGCACTGTGTGTTGGGAGGTGCGTTAGAAGGTGGGCGGGAGGGAAACAGGGAGACACTCTGTCCTAGGATGGGAGGTGACACTGCCATGGTGTGTACATTTACACAGGTTACAGACAGTGGCGTTCCTAGGGGGGCTGACACCTGGGGCGGATCGCCGATGCGCCCCGCCCCCCGGGTGCAGCGCCCCCCCGGAACAGCGCAACGCTCCCCCCGGCGAAAGAACCCCCGATCCCCCCGGCGAAAGAACCCCTGGGTGCACGACGCGTGCCTGCCGGCTCTTCGTTTTCATGCTCCCTCTGCCCCGGAACAGGAAGTAACCTGTTCCGGGGCAAAGGGAGCATGAAAACGAAGAGCCGACAGGCGCGCGGCACCCCCCCAGTGGCGTGCACCCGGGGCGGACCGCCCCCACCGCCCCCCCTTGGTACGCCACTGGTTACAGATAAGGATGCAGAAGTAAGGGTGCTCCCTAGCGTTATCCAGTTAGCAGTGATATTCAGTCCTCTAACTATCTGGATAAAGTTAAGACAGTAAAAAGGCTGATCTAACTTTATCCAGGGACCATTTTATAAAGCGGTAGTAAGCCCAATGGGGGCTTACCACATGCTATCATAGAACTACCGTCAGCCCAACATGGCCGCTGACGGTAGTTCTGGCTCCAGCATGCGGCATTTTCGGAAAAAATAGGTTTTTATAGTGTGGCGCTAACTCGGCGGTAATTGTGCATCGCCATGTGCTGCCCAGTTATTGTTGGATTACTGTAGGAGCCCTTACCGCCACCTCAATGGGTAGCAGTAAGTGCTCCTCACCGCATGGCCATGCGGTAAGAGTTATCTTACCGCATGGCCATTTTGTTTTGGGGGCATTTTACCCACTGCAGTAGAAAGGCCCTGGTGCGCAGGAAAAACAGCCCCCGTCGCTACCACAGGGCCTTTTTTTTCCACAGCTTAGTAAAAGGACCCACAGTGAACTATCCAAATGGTGGGTTCAATGTGCCAATGTTGACCATCCTATCTGGATATTCAGATGATTTTTTTTTTTAGCCACAGTGGCCAGCATTTTTTTAAAAAAGCACTAACTGCCATGGCTCATTATTGACTCCATATATTTAAACATTTAAGGGTAAATATTCAGCTGGTAGAGGTGAGTGTTTTGCTGACCAATGCCACCTTTATTACTGGATATTCAGGTCTGGGCCATGCCCAGGCTTTGGCATTGAATATCCAGTTTATGCAGCACCAGGGAACACATGGCCGATTAAGTTGATGTTCTTAACTGGCCAAGATATGCCCCATAGAGAGATGACTGTATTTTGTGTGGTCCCATTTATGTGGTTACTCTGGCCGGTTAAGCGCTGAATATCAGCACTTAACTGGCCAAGTGTCAATTCCGCCCCCAGAATGCTCCCAGAACAGCTGCCTTTGAATTAGGCGCTAAGAGCCAGTTTCTATATAGGGTGTCTGGAAAATCCATGTGGAAATCATTTCCTTTTTTTTAATTGCATTTTCAAATACATATCTCAACAATATCAGAGATAATCAGAAAACATTGAAAAATAAGAATTCACATAAACATTATAGGAAAATATAAATCAATCTTTCGTCAACTTAACAGGAAATCAAGAACCCAAGAAATAATTATTCTAAAGAAAAAGAAAAATTATACAGGTAGATGCTCCCTCCAATTATCGTCTCTAGCCTGCCATTCATATTCAAGAATTAGTTATGACATTCAATTCCTCCTTAGCTTCTAGAAATTCAATTAGCTTCTTTTGTTGAAATCATTTCCACCTAATACGCTTAGTTAATACCTCAGTGCCTAAAACTATATGCCTCCATTTTCATCAACGAAAATGTGTGGACTGGGCCATATTCTATAACAATGCATATAAATTTGGGAATGCCCATGAAACACCCATTTCCCTGCCCATAGCCACACTCCTCTTGCACTGTGTGCTTTAGAATTTAGACACAGTTTCTTTCCCCAAGTCAACCTTAATAATGGCTTATGGACTTTTCCTTTAGGAAGCAATCCAAACCTTTTTTTAAAACCCGTTAAGCTAACTGCTTTTATCACATTCTTTGGCAACGAATTCCAGAGTTTAATTACACATTGAGTGAAGAAATATTTTCTCCGATTTGTTTTACATTTACTACTTTGTAGCTTAGTTGCTCCCCCCCCCCCCCCCCCAGTCCTAGTATTTTTTGAAAGAGTAAACATTTCATTAATTATTTCATAGACCTCTATCATATCTCTCCTCAGACATCTTTTCTCCAAGCTGAAGAGCCCTAGCCACTTCAGCCTTTCCTCATAGGGAAGTCGTCCCATCCCCTTTATCATTTTTATCTCCCTTCTCTGTACCTTTTCTAATGCCACTATATCTTTTTGAGTTGTGGTGACCCGAATTGCACACAGTATTAGAGGTGTGGTCACACCACGGAGCAATTCAAAGGCATTATAACGTCTTCATTGTTGTTTTCCATTCCTTTCCTAATAATACCTAGCATTCCATTTGTTTTCTTAGCTGCTGCCGCCCACTGAGCAAAGGGTTTCAATGTATCATCAACGATGACATCTAGATCCCTTTCCTGGTCGGTGACACCTAATGTGGAACCTTGCATCACGTACTATAGTTTGAGTTCTTCTGTCCCATATGCATCACTTTGCACTTGCTCACATTAAACATCATCTGCCATTTGGATGCCCAGTTTCAGTCTCGTAATGTCTTTTTGTAATTTTTCACAATCCTCTTGTGATTTAACAACCTTGAATAACTTTGCAGCTTATAATCGAAAAAGAAAAATGCCTATATTTCGACCCAAATCGGGAGATGGGCGTTTTTCTCGCAAAGGCGCCCAAATCGGTATAATCAAAAGCTGATTTTGGGCGTTTCCAACTGCACTCCATCACGGAAACGAATAAAGTTGATGGGGGCGTGTTGGAGGCGGGACAGGGGCGTGGTTATCAGCTGAGGAGAGATGGGCGTCTTTAGCTGATAATCGAAAAAAAAAGGCGTTTTGACTGCGATTTTGGGTCACTTTTTTTTACCCTTTTCTCTCACGAACAAGTCCCAAAAAAGTGCCCCAACTACCCAGATGACCACTGGAGGGAATCGGGGATGACCTCTCTGGACTCCCCCAGTGGTCACTAACCCCCTCCCACCAAAAAAAAACCCCACTTTAAAAACTTTTTTTCCAGCCTGAATGCCAGCCTCAAATGCCGTACCCACCTCCATGATAGCAGAATGTGTTTGATCCTGTCACAGCCTTTCCCTGGGTCAGATGTGGCTCTCGGGTGCAGTACAGGGTCACATCAGCATTGCATTGTGGTGGGTGTAGGGTATTGGGCTCCGTGATTTCATTAGCTTGTGTTACAGTCTCACGATGTTGGTAGTTGGTAGGCTCTTCTCCCATGGTGCTTTTCCCCCTGCCTACTGGGTCAGAGTGTGCCCTGTTGTGTTTCCTGTTGTAGTCCATGCGGTAGTGGCCATTTTTGTAAGCCAGTTTTAGTTCCCTTTCCTGTGTTAGCCACGTTACAGAACTTAGTTCTTACCTTGAATGTGGCTGAAAGAGGGCATTGTACAGCATTCTGCCAGCTCTGACCTACTGCTAATCTCAGTACCAGGGAGACTCGTTGCCAGTGGGGCACAACCTCTGATCTGCAGTTAACTGTGAGTAAAGGCGGTTATTCCAATAAAGGACGTTTTCGGAGAGATTAGTCTTCAGGTGTCAACTGGTGTGCCAGTGTTATACAGCAGCAACAAGTCCTAGAGGCCTGTGTGTATGCAGGTCCCTGGAGCACTTTTAGTGGGTACCGCAGTGCACTTCAGCCAGGTGGCCCCAGGCCCATCCCCCCCCACCTGTAACACTTGTGCTGGTAAATGGGAGGCCTCCAACACCCACTGTACCCACATGTAGGTGCCCCCTTCACCCCTAAGAGCTATGGTAGTGTTGTACATTTGTGGGTAGTGGGTTTTGGAGGAGGGGGGTTGGGGGTTGGGAGCTCAGCACCCGTGGTAAGGGAGCTATGCATGTGGGAGCTTTTTCTGAAGTCCACCGCACTGACCTAGGGTGCCCAGTTGGTGTCCTGGCATATCAGGGAGGCCAGTGTACTACGAATCCTGGCCCCTCCCACGACCAAATGGCTCGGATTAGGACATTTTGGAGCTGGGTGTTTTTAGTTTCCATTATCACTAAAAAAAAACAAACGCCCAGCTCAAAAACGTCCATTTTTTTGAAAATACGGTTCGGCCCGCCCCTTCATGGACCCGTTCTCGGAGATAAACGCCCATGGAGATAGGCGTTTGCGTTCGATTATGCCCCTCCACGTGTCCTCAGCAAATGTAATTACCTCACTAGTTACTACCATCTCTAGATCATTTATAAGTATGTTAAAAAGCAGCAGTCCCAGCACAGACCCCTGGGGAACCCTACTATCTACCCCTAAAGCTAACACACAACTCTTTAATTGCAAAAACTGTCCACGCCGAAGCTGAGAGCCACATCGGGAAATTGCCAGTTTGTCATTACTCTTAGAAACCCAAATAGCAGCAACATTCCGTGCTAACAAGTCCAGGGTAAGCAGTGGTTTCCCCATGTCTACCTCAATTTCAGACTATGGACTGTTTCTCCAGAAACTTGTCCAAACCTTTTTTCAACCCAGATATGCTAACCACTGTTACCACATCATCCGGCAATCCAGAACTACTGCTGGCCCAACGCAGGAACCGGCAGTAGTTCCACCACCAGTGGATGCCATTTTTGGTGCTAGTGGAAATATTTTTTAAATATTTCCATAGGGGGTTACCCAGAGGTTATTGGGGAGCAACGCATGCTGCCCTGTTACCTCCGGGTTAGCGTGGGAGCCCTTACTGCCACCTAAATGGGTAGCGTTAAGTGGTTCCCCCTGAAATGGCGAGCCATTTCTTTTTTCAGCCTTTTTACCCTCTGTGGTAAAAACAGCCACCATCACTAGCACAGGGCTCCTTTTTTCTGCAGCTTAGTAAAAGGGTCCCTTACATACATTCTTGGTGCCCAAATGTTGGCTCCCTCCTTATAGAATTATCTCCCATGTGCACAGTTCAAAGCTACACTCCAAAGACTGACTGCATTACAGTAGGTATTATTGTATTATTAATACTTTTGCTGTTTGGGGGCCTTTAGTGCTTGCCAATTGTTTAGGTAGGTTTCAGAATTCCCAATGTTGATGCCAGTCATTTTGAAAAATATCACCACAAGAAAGAAAAAAAATTTCATTCCAGAATGAATGCATTAAAAATGTATCGGCTGAATCTGTGTGGGCAGTTTAAACTCCATTTTTCTATTTATTAATTAATTATTCATATTTCACTGGGCAGCAGCCTCCCTTCCCTAGCACCTTTCTATGTGAAAAAAAAATGTTTTATAAGAATTTATTAATATAGTTGCATTCTCTATCACACCCAATTGTCTAATTAAATGGCTAATATTTTGAGATGATCAGAATTAGGACTTCTGATCATCTGACAAAATACCTCCTGCATAAGCAAAGATGGAACATATAGGGGTCTTTTTATTAAGGTGCACTGAAAAATGACCTGCGCTGTTGTAGATGCATGTATTGGACACATGCAGGTCCATTTTTCAAGGCACCTGCAAAAAAGGCCTTTTTTGGGGACCAAAAATGGACGTGTGGCAAAATAAAAATTGATGCGCGTCCATTTTGGGCCTGAGATCTTAACGCCACCCATTGACCTCGTGGTAAGGTCTCACTCGTTAACTGGGTGGTAGTGGTCTACACCCATACAATGTTGATTACCACCCAGTTACTGCCGCACGCCAAAACATTTCTGGTGCGCTTAGTGGAAGCATGTAAAAACTTAAATTACCACCCGGGCCACGCAGTAGCCAAGCGGTAGTTCAAAATTCACGTGCATAGGATGTGAATAGGCACCTATGCAGCTTAGTAAAAGGGTCCCATTGATAGGTAAAAAGTAAGAGGAGTTAGAAAATAAGGTGACTAATTTAAGAAAGTTGCATATGAGGTCAGAGAGATGATTAAATGTTATCTCAGCTAGGGTAGGAGTGGATAAGCATGTCCTGTTGCAGTATGTGCAGCCTGTTTCACTCCTTGTGTGTGTGTGTGAGACTAAGAAGTTAGTTACTTCTTCCGTTAAAGGCCTGGTTGAAGAGCCAAGCTTTCACCTGCTTCCTGAAGTAGAGATAGTTTTGTGTTAAGCGGAGCCTTTCAGGGAGTGCATTCCAGAGTGCGGAGGCTACTTCGGAGAAGGCTCTCTTGCGGGTATCACATCATGTAATGTTTTTTGGAAAGGGTGTGGTTAGGGATACCCCTTGGGAGGACATTAGTGTCCTTGGAGGTTTGTAGAGGGTCATCCTGTTCTTCAAGCACTGGGGCCATTTCCTGTAAGGGCCTTGAAGGTCATACATAGAGTTCTAAATTTAGCCCTGTATTGTACTGGAAGTCAATGAAGTTTTTGCAAAAATGGTGTGATGTGGTCATGTCGCTTGCATCCTTCTATGAGTCTTGCTGCTGCATTCTGAATCAATTTAAGCTGGTGCAGACCCCTTGTAGTCAGACCATTGTAGAGTGAATTACAGTAATGCAGTCTTGATGCTACCATGGCATGCACAACTGGGATAAGATTTTCCTTCTCGATGTAAGGCGAGAGGCAGCGTAGTTGTCGCAAATAGTAGACGCAGCTCTTGAAGGTTGCTTGGATGTGGGGAATCAGAGTAAGTGTTGAATCTAACTGTATTCCAAGGTTCCTCTCTTGTGATTTGAGGGGGAGTTCATAATTCCCAAAAGAGATTATGATGTCAGGTTTGTGTCCACTTGTGTAGGGAGCCAGCTGCAAGACACCAGTATCTCCAATTTTTTGTACATTCAAGAACCCCCTAACTAGATGGAAAATAGGTGCTAATAGAGTTGAAATGCTCAAATAATAAATACAAGAAAATAAGTTTGTATTCATGAAGGGAGTGTCCGTTTAAGGAACAACTGAAAGTAGAGGGATGCTCTCTAGGCTGTTTTCAAGTTTCACAATGAAATAATTGTCCTAGAGATGCTGGAGTATAGACAGGACTGATGTTTCACTTTGTAGCAGCATTTATTTTAAGTAAACTCTGAATATGCAGTTTCTTGGGGATTTTTTCAGAGACACATTAGTGAGGCAAGTGATGCCAACAGAAGGAAAGCAAGCATTGGGGCATTGGTGTGTAAAGCTCTATGGGACTGAGCTATGAAGAGAAGAGCATGTCTAAAAAGAACAGCTTGTGTGAAGTCTGAAAAATCAGTTTACATGACTTGCTGAGAGGGATACAGCATTTGGCTATCTGAGCTGCAAACAGAAGTCAGTGTTTGAAAAAGCTGTGCATTAACATGGATTTAGTGAAGGGAAATTTTGCCTCACGAATCTATTACATTTCTTTGAAGAGGTGAACAAACATGTGGATAAAGGTGAGCCGGTTGATATTGTGTATCTGGATTTTCAGACAGCGTTTGACAAAGTACCTCATGAAAGACTCCAGAGGAAATTGGAGAGTCATGGGATAGGAGGTAATGTATTTATTTTTTGTCTATTAGATTGTAAGCTCTTTGAGCAGGGACTGTCTTTCTTCTATGTTTGTGCAGCTCTGCGTATGCCTTGTAGCGCTATAGAAATGCTAAATAGTAGTAGTAGTAGTAATGTTCTATTGTGGATTAAAAACTGGTTAAAAGATAGAAAACAGAGAGTAAGGTTAAATGGTTAGTATTATCAATGGAGAAGGGTAATTAGTGGGGTTCCCCTGGGGTAGGTGCTGGGACCGCTGCTTTTTAACATATTTATAAATGACCTAGAGATGGGAGTAACTAGTGAGGTAATTAAATTTGCTGACGACACAAAGTTATTCAAAGTTGTTAAATCGCGGGAGGATTGTGAAAAATTACAAGAGGACCTTACGAGACTGGGAGACTGGGCGTCTAAATGGCAGATGATGTTTAATGTGAGCAAGTGCAAAGTAATGCATGTGGGAAAAAGGAACCCAAATTATAGCTACGTCATGCAAGGTTCCTCTTTAGGAGTTACTGACCAAGAAAGGGATCTAGGTGTCATCGTTGATGATATGTTGAAACCTTCTGCTCAGTGTGCTGCCGTGGCTAAGAAAGCAAATAGAATTTTTAGGTATTATTAGGAAAGGAATGGAAAACAAAAATGAGGATGTTATAATGCCTTTGTATTGCTCCATGGTGCGACCGCACTTCGAATATTGTGTTCAATTCTGGTAGCCGCATCACAAAAAAGATATGGAGGGGCATAATCGAAAGGGGCGCCCAAGTTTTCCTCAGGACGTCCTCACACGATGTCCTGGTGAAGGGGCGGGGAAACCCGTATTATCGAAACAAGATGGGCGTCTATCTTTCATTTCGATAATACGGTCGGGGACACCCAAATCTTGACATTTAGGTCATTCCTAGAGATGGTCGTCCTTAGACTTGGTCATTTCTGATTTTCAGCGATAATTGAAACTAAGGACGCCCATCTCAGAAACGACCAAGTGCAAGCCCTTTGGTTGTGGGAGGAGCCAGCATTCGTAGTGCAGTGGTCCCCCTGACATGCCAGGACACCAACCGGGCACCCTAGGGGGCACTGCAGTGGACTTCAGAGAAAGCTCCCAGCTAAATAGCTCCCTCACCTTATGTGCTGAGCCCCCCAACCTCCCCCAAAATCCACAACTGTACACCATTACCATAGCCCTAAGGGGTGAAGGGGGGCACCTAGATGTGGGTACAGTGGATTTCTGGTGGGTTTTGGAGGGCTCACATTTACCACCACAAGTGTAACAGGTGTGGGGGGGATGGGCCTACGTCCGCCTGCCTGAAGTGCACTGCACCCACTAAAACTGCTCCAGGGACCTGCATACTGCTGCGATGTACCTGAGTATGACATTTGAGGCTGGCATAGAGGCTGGCAAAAAATATTTTGAAAATTTTTTTTTAGGGTGGGAGGGGGTTAGTGACCACTGGGGGAGTAAGGGGAGGTCATCCCCAATTCCCTCCAGTGGTCATCTGGTCAGTTCGGTCACCTTTTCGTGTCTTGGTCGTAACAAAAAAAGGACCAAGTAAAGTCTACCATGTGCTCATCAGATACGCCCTTCTTTTTTCGATTATGGGTCGAGTTATCTGCAGCAGAACCCATTTTATTCCTATGGGCCCTGCTGCAGATAACTCAAGCTAATCTTTAGTAAAAGACCCCCTTAGTTTATTACCCTAACCATTAAGCTATTCAGGGGAGAGAAAGGGGTATAGCAACCACTGGGGGATTAAAGTGTCATCCACCACACACATACACACACACACACACCTGCTCAATCAGAGCACCCTTTTGTACCCTGGACATTCTTGCACCAGGTCTAAATAAGGAAGTTCTTCATAGACATGATAATCACAGTTGGATGTTCTGATTTTGGGCCCTCCCTAATCCCACCCAAATCACGCCCATAACACACCCACTTGCTATTTGGACATATCGAAATGTCTGATATCCAAATTCTGCCTTTGCAAAATTAGGATTTGGACATTTCAAACACATGAGCATCCATTTCAAGCACATGAGCATCCATTTCTGCATATTGGGACGTCCATATGCTTCAAAAATAAGTGCAATATTAACAAAGATTTTTATTTGTGTATTTAACCCGCTCTATTGACAATGCCCAGAACGGGTTACAAATGTACATACATAATCATATTAACAAACATTTACATAAAACATCAAAATGTAAATTACATTTAAAAACCAATTTCTGCAATACTCTACAATAAAAATTTCAGTAAACAAGAAAAAGTCTAAAATTTCAAAGGTCTAAACCTAAAAAAATATAGCCAAGTTTTAATACATCTGAGAAATTCCAAAATATTATCAATATTCCTAATAAATAAATAAAGGATGACTGTTCCATAGAATCACCAAGGAGCAGGAATAAGCATGCTTACGAGTACATAAAAGTTTGAAATGATTCGCAGAAGGAAGAGAAAAATGCCTCTCACTTTGAGAACATAAAACTCGACAAGGTATATACATGAATAATTTTTTTTAAGCACCTACTTTGAAATAATGGAATGAAAAACTTTAAAAGTTAAAACCAACAACTTAAAACAACAGCGTTTCTTGATAGACACACAGTATAAAGATAACCCGCCCAATATTCAAAAGTATTTAACCGGCCAGGAATGGCACCTGGCCGGTTAAATACCCTCAAGCTAGCTGCCACTGATATTCAGCACAAGATAACTGGCTATCTCCTGCTGAATATCCCGGTCACCAGCTAACCCAGTCACTGGCTGTGTCGCATGACATAGCCAGTGACCACTGATTTTGAGCATCTGACTGGTTAAGTTTAGCAGCCAGATAGACTCACGTAAATAGCAGGTCTATCTTTGGCCGCTAGAACCTAGCAGGTCAGCCAATGAATATCGGCTTCACCGGCTATGTTTGCAGTGCCAACCCCCCCCCCCCCCCCCCCCCCCCCAGATATTCAATGCTGGTGGCCAGCATTGAATTTCTGGGTATGCCGGTGACAGCAGGAGTTAGCCAGTCTAACTCCTACTATCTCAGTACCAGGCCAACAAGACTGGAGAAATATGACAAAAGTTTGGAGAATTAGAAGACAAGCAGCAGCATTTTGGACTTGTAATCTCTTTAAATGTTTTAGTAGTCAGACCTGCAAATAGTGCATTGCAGTAGTCTATACGAGAGATTACAAAAGCATATACCAGTTGGGCAAAATCAGAACTAGAAACGTAAAACCGAATAGATTTCAACTGACAGAGATAATAGAAAGAAGTAAATATCTGTAGATAAAGACCATCTATTCTGCCCAACAAGGTAACCAGAATTGAATCTGGCTCTCTGCACAGGTTCTACTTTTCATAATTAAACAGTGGTATACTTAATCTTTGTCTCTCCCTGCCAATTTTGGAGTACAGACTGTAGAAGTCTGACCAACACTGGTCCTACTTACCAACTACTGGAGTTGCTGTCAAACTCCATTCCAGCCTTGATCTTGATGTATTTTTGCCAATTATGGGACCTAGACCATAAAAGTCTGCCCAGCATTGGTCATACTTCCCAACCACAGAATCTGCCGTCAAAACACACTCCAGTTATGAAGCCATTTAAGTTTTTCTTTAATTGGATTCCTTCCTTTTTCTATATAGCATTCCTCTGTATTTATCCCACATATTCTTGAATTCCTTCACTGTTTTGTCTTCAAAACCAGTGGTTTTTTTGTGCCGGTACGCGCCGGTACGGTGTACCGGCACCTTTTTTTCTGACTTTCCGTTCTGCCCCTGGAAATCTATTTTCCCGAAGTTGCAGGGGATGGGACGACTTTCCTATGAAGAGAGGCTGAGAAGGCTAGGGCTTTTACGCTTGGAGAAGAGACGGCTGAGGGGAGATATGATAGAAGTGTATAAAATAATGAGTGGAATGGATCGGGTGGATGTGAAGCGACTGTTCACGCTATCCAAAAATACTAGGACTAGAGGGCATGAGTTGAAGCTACAGTGTGGTAAATTTAAAACGAATCGGAGAAAATTTTTCTTCACCCAACGTGTAATTAGACTCTGGAATTCGTTGCCGGAGAACGTGGTACGGGCGGTTAGCTTGACGGAGTTTAAAAAGGGGTTAGATAGATTCCTAAAGGACAAGTCCATAGACCGCTATTAAATGGACTTGGAAAAATTCCGCATTTTTAGGTATAACTTGTCTGGAATGTTTTTACGTTTGGGGAGCGTGCCAGGTGCCCTTGACCTGGATTGGCCACTGTCGGTGACAGGATGCTGGGCTAGATGGACCTTTGGTCTTTCCCAGTATGGCACTACTTATGTACTTATGCAGCGGCGAACTGGCAGCAGTGAAAGCAGCAAGCAGGCAGGCTTGCCTCCGTCCTACGCTTCCCTGTCCTGCCCTTTCAGCATTCTGCCTTCCTCTGATGTTTTCCTTTCCGCGAGGGCGGGACGCTGAGAGGGCAGGGAAGCGAAGGACGGAGGTGAGCCTGCCTGCCTGCTTACTGCTTTCACTGCCGCCGCCCGCCGGTTCTCTGCTGCGACTTCGGGTAAATAGAGTGGCGTGAAAGTGAGCCTATCTAGTCCATTGTAAGTAAGGAAGACATTTGATTGATCTCTGTTTCTACTCCCCCGCGCAGCCGACATTGCCGTTCACTCAAAACACAGCAAGGAAACCTGTGAACTGCTGCATCCACATTGTCATTCTTTATTGTTGGTCCATCTTTAACAAGTCTAATACTGCTTTTGTTGGATAGACAGCGCCTTATAAGGTGGAGGAGAAAAGACGTAATTGAATATCACTAATTGAATATCACTAAAACAACTTCAAACTAAAACAACTAGCTATTGTAGCTAGTAGAAACAGCAATTATAAATTCTGTAGTTTGTGCTTATTTTTCTTCACTGTGCTTCTGTACAATTCAGATGGCCAGATGTCAGTGAGAATATTCTGTTTCCTGATGGGTTCATCATAATTGGTTGTAATCTGCATTGGGAAGCCTGGTGTTTATAAAGACGATGGAATATATTAAAATTAAATGGAAGTACTACTACTACTATTAAACATTTCTATAGCGCTACTAGACCTACGCAGCGCTGTACAAATTAACATGAAAAGACAGTCCCTGCTCAACAGAGCTTACAATCTAAATTGGACAGATAAACAGACAGCTAGGGGTGGGGAAATTGCAGTGGTAGGGGTGATAAGTGAGGGTGTTGAGTAAGAGAGTCATGGTTAGGAGTCGAATTAAACTCTCCTTTCATTGGGGCACATGGAATCACATCTTCACCTGTTTTGTGGAAGTTTACCCTGGACATGGATGGGAGGGGAGAGCAGGAGAGAGAGAAGAGTTGCTGGACATGGATGGATGGAGGGGAGGGCAGGAGAAATGCAGGACATGGATGGAGGAGAGGGAAGACAGGAAGGAGATGCACATGGATGGAGGGGAAGGGAGAGAGGAGAAATGCTGGACATGAATGGAGGGGAGGGGAGAGAGAGGAAGTGAGATGAACATGGATGGAGGGGAGGAGAGAGGAGAAATGCTGGACATGGATGGATGAGAGGGAAGGGAGAGGAAGGACAGGAGATGCATATGGATGGAGGGGAGGGAAGAATAGGAAGGAGATGCATTCTGATGGAGATGAGGGAAAGGGAAAAGAGGAGAAAAACTTCACATGGATGGAGAAAATAGGCAAGAACTGGATCCACTCTATACCTCCTACAGTCAAGTCTGTGGAGGACCCAGCTTTTACCTATGGATGTAGAGCAAGAAATGAAGAAGAAAGAAGGAAAGTAAAGAGTGAAAGGGAAATGGGACTTGATATTCCGCCTTTCTGAGGGTTTTGCAACTACATTCAAAGCGGTTTACATATATTCAGGTACTTATTTTGTACCTGAAATAAATGGAAATGAATCCCTGGAAATGAAGTTAAGGGAACAGATAGAGAGCAGCAGAATCATAGACTGGGACCGACATGATCAGAAAAACAAAGTCACCAGACAACAAAGGTAGAAAAAAATCATTTTATTTTCATTTTAGTATTTGGAATATGTCCAATTTGAGAATTTACATCTGCTGTCTTATTTTGCACTGGGTATACTGGAGCTGTAACATCTTACAGAAATTATTTATAATGAAAAAATTCAAGTTATTTTTTTCTCCTATACTGGTATAATATTTTCAATGATGCCTGTTTATATGCACCATGGTTGGTATAAGGGGTGTGGCTAACATGGGTGTGGCTATCTTAGGGGCAGAGCCATAGGTGGTGGCCCCATCCATAATGAGTACTGGTACCTTTTTTCCTACAAAAAAAAGCACTGTTCAAAACCTCCCACGGAAGGGTATTTCATGCATCCACCACTCTTTCAAATGCTCAATTGTCTGCATGTATGTCTGGATCCCCAACTGCTTCCTCACTACATCTCCCATATGAACTCAACCTCCTACCAATTCAGAACCTCCAAGCACTATCTCGCCAAGAGCTAGTAGAAGCCTATGGTGAGGTGGGTGTGTAAAAGCTTAAGGGCCATGAAATAGTGAGATATAAGTGACATCACTGAGGTTCATGATAAAGTTAAGAGAGAGTTGACTATCCTGCTTATTTTCGAAAGAGAAAAACGCCTATAGTGCGACCTAAATCAGGAGTTAGACGTTTATCTCGCAAAGGCGCCCAAATCGGTATAATCGAAAGCCGATTTTGGGCGTTTCCAACTGCACTCCATCACGGAAACGAATAAAGTTGATGGGGGCATGTCGGAGGCGTTGTGGAGGCGGAACTGGGGCGTGGTTATCAGCCAAGGAGAGATGGGCGTCTTTAGCTGATAATCGAAAAAAAAAAGGCGTTTAGACCGCGATTTTGGGTCACTTTTTTTGGACCCTTTTTTTTCACGAACAAGTCCCAAAAAAGTGCCCCAACTGCCCAGATGAGCACTGGAGGGAATCGGGGATGACCTCCCTGGACTCCCCCAGTGGTCACTAACCCCCTCCCACAAAAAACCCCCACTTTACATACTTTTTTTCCAGCCTGTATGCCAGCCTCAAATGCTGTACCCACCTCCATGACAGCAGAATGTGTTCGATCCTGTCACAGCCTTTCCCTGGGTCAGATGTGGCTCTCGGGTGCAGTACAGGGTCACATCAGCATTGCATTGTGGTGGGTGTAGGGTATTGGGCTCCGTGATTTCATTAGCTTGTGTTACAGTCTCACGATGTTGGTAGTTGGTAGGCTCTTCTCCCATGGTGCTTTTCCCCCTGCCTACTGGGTCAGAGTGTGCCCTTTTGTTTCCTGTTGTAGTCCATGCGGTAGTGGCCATTTTTGTAAGCCAGTTTTAGTTCCTTTTCCTGTGTTAGCCACGTTACAGAACTTAGTTCTTACCTTGAATGTGGCTGAAAGAGGGCATTGTACAGCATTCTGCCAGCTCTGACCTACTGCTCATCTCAGTACCAGGGAGACTTGTTGCCAGTGGGGCACAACCTCTGATCTGCAGTTAACTGTGAGTAAACGCGGTTATTCCAATAAAGGACGTTTTCGGAGAGATTAGTCTTCAGGTGTCAACTGGTGTGCCAATGTTATACAGCAGCAACAAGTCCTAGAGGCCTGCGTGTATGCAGGTCCCTGGAGCACTTTTAATGGGTACCACAGTGCACTTCAGCCAGGTGGCCCCAGGCCCTTCCCCCCCCTACCTGTAACATTTGTGCTGGTAAATGGGAGGCCTTGAAAACCCACTGTACCCACATGTAGGTGCCCCCTTCACCCCTAAGAGCTATGGTAGTGTTGTACATTTGTGGGTAGTGGGTTTTGGGGGAGGGGGGTTGGGAGCTCAGCACCCATGGTAAGGGAGCTATGCATGTGGGAGCTTTTTCTGAAGTCCACCGCACTGATCTAGGGTGTCCAGTTGGTGTCCTGGCATATCAGGGGGGCCAGTGTACTACCAATCCAAATGGCTCGGATTAGGACGTTTTTGAGCTGGGCGTTTTTAGTTTCCATTATCGCTAAAAAAAAAAAAAAACGCCCAGCTCAAAAACGTCCATTTTTTTGAAAATACGGTTCGGCCCGCCCCTTCACGGACCCGTTCTCGGAGATAAACGCCCATGGAGATAGGCGTTTCCGTTCGATTATGCCCCTCTTTATATACAGTGGATATGTTTAGCTTTTCTGGAACTCAGATTCTAAAATAATATCTTACTTAAGCCCAGATTCAGTAAGGCTTCTCTTTCATTATTTTTTTAATCTATGGAGAAAAAAACATACTAAACCAGGCCCTTAGTTATACAACAGTGAATACTAATCAGTGTTTATTCAAGTTAACAAATTCCTTCCTATAGGCATCACCATTGCAATTAAAAAAAAATTCAGATGTGATTTGCATTTTTGAACTACATCAGAATTCTGACATTTAAATTAACACTGAGATTCTTCTAGCAGTTTTTGTACAGTGTACATAGACAGCTTCTTTGAATTGTAGCTTGGAAAAGTATATTGTTTTGAGTGCAACTGCTGTGCTATCTTGATGGAAAAGGCATTTGAGTTTAAGATTTCTGTTTCCTTGATAACACGATTTGAGGTAATTGGAATAATATAATGTAATAATTGTTTGACACTTGCCTCTCCCCTTTTCTCTTCCGTGATGGATTTTTGATATTGTTTCTTGTTTTTTGGTTGTTTCAACGGTTTACTTATTCTTCTTTGCATATTTCATATATGATTACTGAACATTTTAATTTTTTAAAAAGTGTTTTGTTTTAGGCAGGTTGGTACAAGAGAACTTGGATTTCTGGAGTGACAGATGTTAAGCATGCATGATTCACAAAGAATATTTGTGACTTCAAAGGCTCACCTGCCATCTCCTGCTTCTTTCCTTCTGGTGTGATTGAGAGTTTTTCATGGCCCTCCACTTGGAAATAGAACACTTGTTTATCTCACTTATACAAGTCAACACAAAGTGCAGATAACTAACACAGGCCTATATAATAAGAGTCGCTAACTTTAAAACACCTTATTGCTCACATTTTAGCACGCAGTTTCTGTCCACTAAAATTATGTTATTTATATTTTTATTTATTCATTCATTCTTATATCCCACAATTATCCAAAAACAAGTTTCGGTTCAACGTGGCTTACAATTAACAGGAAAAATTACAGTTGTGTTATACAGCTATAATGAACATCAGTGACAGCAGGGGCGTAGCCAGGTAACAGATTTTGGGTGGGCACCAAGTGTTCCCCCCCACCACCAAAAAATATCTCAGCTGGTGGGAAAATGCTTCTTTCCACCTTGGCAGTCTGCAGCAGGCATGTGCTGAAAACTGAGAATGCACAGGTGCCGGTATTGTGGAGAGTTGCATTTTCGTTACCATCAGGAGGAAGTCTTCAGCTGGCAGAGCTTGAGATCCCCACCAGCTACTGCTAAATGTGTGCTACTGTTGGGTGGGCCTGAGCCCTAAGTGGGTGGGCCCCGGCCCACCCAGGCCCACCTGTGGCTACGCCACTGAGTGACAGATTCATCAACCGTAAAATTTCTTGAAAAGATAGGTTTTTAATTCTTTTCTGAAATGAAGGGAATTTGTAACACTCTTTGTGCCCTTGGGAATTGAATTCCACCATTTAGAACCCAAATAGCTGAATCCAAAAGTATAAATAGACTTGTAATTTAACCAGCCAGGAATGACACCTGGCTGGTTAAATGGCACTTGGTTATCCTCTTCTGAATATTGCCAGTTAACAGCTAGGAGATACCTGATTATATCGTGCGATATAGCCGTCTATCCCCAAATATTCAGTCCACAGCCGGATATTGAAAACGGCCACATCGAGCTGCTTAAATAGCTGGAATACCTTTGGCTAGTTTAAACATAACTGTCTGTGAATATCAAACTAGTTGGTTAAGTTTAAGCAGGCCAAAAATAAGCCATATTCAGTGCTACTGAGTGGAAATGCCCCGGCATTGAATATCCGGGCAGATGGCCGAACGTGGGAGTTATCTAAGCTCCCTCCAGTGCTCTGAATATCAGCTCCTATGTTTCTACAGTTGGGTAAATGAAGTAGTAAATAACCTCTGGTTCCAGTACAGAAAGAGTCTAGTGCATAAAAAATATGTGCTGAGAAATACGTTGATTTTGTTTTATCATTTGATTTTCCCACTGTTCCTCCAAAAAGAATTATAGTAAGTGAAAAAATAATCATTTAAGGTGCAGCAGGGCTAATTCACTGGTAGTGCGCACCCAGTCATCACTACTGCCGGGGTACCGCATGTGCCTCTGGTGCTAAGTTTTCAATTTGGGCACAAGCTGAATCCTACGGTAGAAAATAATTGTCTATTTTCTACTGTGTGGGATGTTCCTGGCGGTTACCAGCAGCATTCCCACATTGGCGCATGCTTCGTGGTTCCCATGTGGGTAGCGCCTGAGCCCTTACCGCTAAGTCAATGGGTGTCAGTAAGGGCTCAGGCCATAAATAGACATGCACTACTTTTAATATTAGCATAGGCCCGTTAAAAAAATCACCTTTTTCCCAGCTATGGTTAAAAAATGGCCCAGCGTGCGCCTACAAGAGGCGCCCATACTTCCGCAGGCCACTTTTGACTGTGGCTTTGTAAAAGGACCCCTTAAAAAACAACCTTCTACCCCAACCTTAACCCCCCCCCCTCCCCCAATTTTAAATCTTTCCCTTGAACTCTCTCATCTTCCCAACCATCCTCATGAAGTTCTAGCAACTTCCACCAATCGCACTTTCCATGCAAATGGACAGAAACCTGCATATCAAATGATTTCTAAAGCAGTAAAGTGCACTAAAAACATATTTTTTTACCTCACATTTAGCACTGGATTTTAACCACAGCCCTGGAGGAGATGTAAAATTTTAGCTTCCATTTACTTGTTTGAAAGTAAATGAATGTAAAACAAGCTATCCACATACCCAGCCCTCCAAGTTAAGGAACCCTGCTTCTGAACCATTCAAGCCTAAGTACCCCTGAGCCTAATGGACTCTACCCCAGCTACTCCTAAATTTTGCATACATTTTCAGTCATGTTTGTCATATATCAGCCTCACAGTGAATTATGGGTTAGGCATATCTTAAAGATTTTCAACCTTGGCCATTAGGGTTCTTCATGAGAGCAACTGCCAGATCTGGCCTCTCTCTCCACTGCTGTCTCAAAATCAGTATATAAGTCAAGTGGTGAGGGAGACAGTGGGAAAAACAGTACAATGCTCTAGTATTCCCTAAAGTTAACAGCCTGGAGGGAGGTTTCTAAATTTAAATGTATATGGTTAATGGACCCTGTAAGTATATTCAGAGGCTGTCTAAGTTCAAGAAATATGGAAGGGTATACATTTTTAAACATAGAATATGGCATTTTTTTGAGCCAATTATAAAGAGACCTTAGGAATTTTTAGTTATCTGCCAGGCTGTTTCAAATCTTGGTCTGCCAGAATGTTACATTTTCATTAAGGGAAGAATATGATAGAACCAAAGGTCTAAACTTTCCTGAGATTGTCACGGCCTGCTCTCTGGGTCCTTGAACTGTTATGATTAATTATCAAAATACATAACATAAGGATTTAGATAGGATTAGCTAATTAAAGCAAGAGGATTATAAATATCAGCTTGTCTGTTTCTTGGCTCATTCCAAAGTTTCAATTTTTTTTCCTAATGCTTTTTAATTGTACTATTAAATCAGTTTTCTAATGCAATATTCAACATTTTTTTAAAGCCGGCAGTGGTATTTACATATATTGGGAGAAAATCTATATATGGCACCTAAAAAATCAGCGTGGAAATCAGTGCCGACTAAGCGCATTCTATAAGCGGTGCCTAGATTTAGGCATGGTATATAGAATACATTTAGTTGATATCTCAGCGCCTAAAACTTCACGCATCCATTTACACCAATGAAAATATAGCGTAAATCCTGGCACGTAAATATAGGCGCACTGGGACATGTGCTGTAACTACGTATATAAATTTCAGAACGCCCA
The DNA here is from genome assembly GCF_901765095.1 of Microcaecilia unicolor. Classification (NCBI taxonomy): domain Eukaryota; kingdom Metazoa; phylum Chordata; class Amphibia; order Gymnophiona; family Siphonopidae; genus Microcaecilia; species Microcaecilia unicolor. Next base: position 68,072,760 of record NC_044032.1, on the reverse strand, counting down.
AGAAACACTCATTTCCTCACCTATAACCACACCCCTTTTTGCCTGCACACATTGGAAATTAGGTGCACTTCATTACAGAATGCACTTAGTGAACTGTGCGTGAAATTCTAATTACTGCCAATTAGTGCTCATTATTGCTTATTGAGAGCTGTTATCAACGCTGATTAGGTTGTTAAGCCAAATCAGTTATGCATGGATTTCAGCGCGGATCTCTAGGCGCATTGTATAGAATCTGGGGGATTATGTCTGATTGAAGAACTTTCAGTGGCACTGAACATTGTTGAATAGGGCATTTATCTGTACAGCAGCTGAAACTATGAGGCAGGGGCATGGTCAGAAGTCCATTTTGGGGGAGTCTTAAAGTTGGACTAAGGGGGCTAGGTATTCTCTCACGTTCCTCCTCCCCCTGCCAACCCCTTCCACCAACACCGCATTAAAATATAGCTTTGCTGGTGTGGATGCCAAGCTCTGCCAGCAGAAGGCATCTCCTGTGCGAGTCCTGCATGTGCTGCCAGAGCAGTGTTCAACTTGCTGATGTAATTCAGCTGCTGATGTTCCTGTGCACGCTCAGTTCAGAGACTATTCCTGTGCAGTCCTAGTCTGTGGCTGAGAGCAAGAACTGGTATCTGGTCCTCACTGAGGAAAGCTGTTGTAAGACAGGGACTGACCTGCCTGAAGAGAGAGGGAAGAGGTCAGGGTCAGCCAAGTGAAGGGTACAGAGACTGTTTGGGGGGGGCAGTCCTAGCATGTGGCTGTTCAGACATGTGAAGGATGCAGAGACTGTTTCTGAATAGTCCTAGCCTGTGACTGGGAGAAAGAACTGGTGTCCGGTCCTCACTGGGAAAATATTGTTGTGAGCCAGGGACTGATCTGCCTGAAGAGAGAGAGAGGGGGGTCAGTATCAGCAATGTGAAAGGTGCAGAGACTGTTACTGTGCAGTCCTAGCCTATGGCTGGCATCAGGTGGGGAAGTAACCTAGTCAGAGAGAGGTTCATTAAGGGCACAGCTCTAGACTGTGTCCTGGAAATGCTGGTTCAAACTTATGAGAAACTTAGGAACTGCTATGGACTTAAAATGCAAGCTGGGTTAGGGAAGACAAGAAAGACCCTTCCTGTGCAGTTTTTGCATGATTTTTTTTTTGGGAGGGGGGGGGGTTATTTTTTTCTTTAAATCCTGAAGCACATATCAGAGGGACTTGTGCTGTGTTTTGGAGATTGAACTTTGCTTATGGGATCTAATTCTTGGTGCTGAATAAAAGCTCTTTATGTTTTGGAACCTGGTTGCTGTGTGTCTAAGCTGGGGAGTTGGAAATCCTGGACCAGAGCGGGATCTGGATCATGGGGATTTTTCCTGACCTCTCCCAAGGAAAGTGTAAGAGGGTGCAGACTTGGTAATATAGATCATGCCATGCCCTGGTGTGTGACATTACACTATGCCACTGTTATGAGATTAATTCTTCAAAGTGGCGCAGCCTGTTCTATAAGGGAAAGTAGGCACCTAGCCTAATGGTTAACACAGTGGACAAAGAACCTGGGGAACTTGGATTAATTCCCACTGTAGCTCCTTGTGACCTTGGACAACTCACTTAACCCTCCATTACCTCAGATACAATACTTAGATTGTGAGACCACTAGGGACAGAAAAAGTACTTGCATATTATAATTGTAAACCTCTTTGCTGTTTGTTCAGCTTCACCATTGCCAGCGTTTTATTGTATTATGTCCTGCAGAGACTTTTTAGCTGACTAGTAGTGGAGGAGTAGCCTAGTGATTAGTGCAGTGGACTTTGATCCTGGGGAACGGAGTTCAAATCCCACTACAGCTCCTTGTGACTCTGGGCAAGTCACTTAACCCTCCATTGCCCCTGGTACAAAATAAGTACCTGAATATATGTAAACCACTTTGAATGTAGTGCAAAAACCACAGAAAGGCTGAATGTAGTGCAAAAACCTCAGAAAGGCAGTATATCAAGTCCCATTTCCCTAATAAGACCTCTAACAAAGACTGGAGTGCCAAAACATGGCCCAGGTTGGGTTTGTCAAGACTTTTCGGGTTTTTGGACAATAATTCTTGATCCACTGGAGACTGTGTTTGGCATCTTCACTCCTGTGATGCTTTTGTGTTCTGCTGTGAAAGACTCTTTTTGCCTTTTGTTTAGTATCAATAGCCCTGACCGTGAACCACCCATGTATATGCCCCCTTGTATTTATGCGCTATGGCATTTGTGTACTTATCTTACAGAATACCACTGTGCACACAGCTAGCACTGATGCATGTATGTGTACATTTACATGTGTGAATGCTAGTATTCTACAACACTAGATTGTGAGCCCACTAGGGACAGAGAAAGTACCTGCATATGATATATGCGAACCACTTTGGTTGAACCACAGAAAGACAGTATATCAAAACCATGACCCTTAACCTTTAACATTAGGTGCACTGTTATAGAATTAGGGGAATAGGGACTTGTTTACTAAAGTGTACTAAGCAGCATGCAAAGTCTACTATTTTGCCCTTGCATATCCCCACACAAAGAGCGATACAGTAGCTGATAGCAGATAAAGACCAAATGGTCCATTTAGTTTATCCAGTGAGGTTGCAGATCACTAACAGCAGATCAGCAATTTCATGTTTGAGTTCTTTCAGTACCCTAGGATGCATGCCATCCAGTCCAGGTGATTTACTACTCTTTAATTTGTCGATTTGGCTCAGCATGTCTTCCAGGTCCACCGAGATTTCTTTCAGTTCCTCATCATCACCCTTGGAACCATTTCTGATACAGAGCATAAGAAGAACATAATAACATAAGAATAGCCATACTGGGTCAGACCAATGATCTGTCTAGCCCAGTATCCTGTTTTCCAAATAGTGGCCAAGCCAGGTCACAAGTATCTGGCAGAAACCCAAATTGTGGCAACACTCCATACTACAAATCCCAGGGCAAGCAGTTGCTTCCCATGTCTGTCTCAATAGCAGACTAGATCTCTTACATCTTTTTCAGTAAAGATCAAAGCAAAGAATTAATTCAGTCTCTCTCCTATGTCCTTGTCCTCCTGAGTGCTCCTTTTACTACTCGATGATCTAACGGTCTCACAGATTCCCTCACAGGTTTTTTGCTACTGATGTACATACAAAAGTTATTACTATGAGTTTTTGCTTCTTTGGCAAGTTTCTCTTCATATTCTCTTTTTATTAATGCTTTGCTTGTAACTTGTCTGTTCTTATTTGGCTTCTTATTATCTTCATTTGGATCATTTTTGCATTTTTTAAAAAATGTACTTTTGACTCTAATAGCCTCTTTCACGTCACCTTTTAAGTATGCTGGCTCTCATTTACTCTCCTTCCATTTTTATTAATATATGGAATATTTCTGATCTGGGCGTTCAAGATTATATTTTTAAACAACACCCATGCCTGTTTTAAAGTCTGAACCTTTGCAGCTAATCCTTTTTAACAGTTTTTCTCATTTTATCAGTCACTCTTTCTAAAATTAAATGCTGCTACTTTAGATTTCCTTAGTGACTTCACTCCAGATATTAGCTCAAATTTAATCATGTTATGAACACTGTTTCCCAAAAGACCCAACACGGTTACCTCTTGCACTAAGCCCTGCATTCCACTAAGAACTAGATCTAAAATAGCTCCCCCCCCCCTTTTGTCAGTTCCTGCCACAGGTCAGGAGATGTGCATGTTGAGAACATAGGAAAAAGGATGGTGCAAGGGAAAGCAAGGTAAATAGATATTGAGGCATACTTGTACACAAAAACTTAGAATGGAGGCGTAGCCTAATGGTTAGCGCAGTTGCCTGCAAAGCAGGAACCAGGTTCAATTCCCACTACAGATGTTTGTGACTCTGGGCAAGTGACTTATCCTTTTATTGCCCCATGTAGAAAATAACTGCTTTGATTGTACGCTATATATAAAACTCCTGTCCTTATAGATCCAAAACAAAGATCTCAAATTTAATCTTATGCAAAACAAGAAACCAGAGTTTCTCTATTAATAGTTAACAGAGAATACAGAGTGAAGGGGAAGGTTGAGTCGATGGAGTTATTAGGGAGGGAGGGATATGGGGAGGTAGGGAAGGGGTTGGGGGAGGGATAAGACAAGAGCATGCAAATATGTTATGAATGGCTATTGTATATTATGCTTTAAGGTTCGTATTGTTATTTAGTTTATTATTGAAAACAATAAAAAAATAAATGAAAAAAAATAGTTAACAGAGAAAATGGTGGCAAAGACCATGAAGGGCATAATTGAATGGGGGCGCCCATCTATTAGGGCGGCCATCTCTAATGATGGCCCCGTTAAGTGGCGTACCTGACTGTATTATCGAAACAAGATGGCCGGCCATCTTTCGTTTCGATAATACGGTCGGGGCCGTCCAAATCTCAACATTTGGGCCACCCTTAGAGATCGCCGGCGTTAGAGATATCCGCCATTAGTTTTCGCCGATAATGGAAACTAATGACGGCCATCTCAAACCCGGTGAAATCCAAGCCATTTGGTCATGGGAGGAGCCAGCATTTGTAGTGCACTGGTCCCCCTCACATGCCAGGACACCAACCGGGCACCCTAGGGGGCACTGCAGTGGACTTCACAAATTGATCCCAGGTGCATAGCTCCCTTACCTTGGGTGCTGTGCCCCCCAAATCCCCCCCCAAAACCCACTACCCACATCTGCACAACACTACCATAGCCCTTAAAGGGTAACAGGGGGCACCTAGATGTGGGTACAGTGGGTTTCGGGTGGGTTTTGGAGGGCTCCCATTTACCACCTCAAGTGTAACAGGTAGAGGGGGATGGGCATTGGTCCGCCTGCCTGAAGTGCACTGCAGTACCCACTAAAAACTGCTTCAGGGACCTGCATAGTGCTGTGATGGAGCTGAGTATGACATTTGAAGCTGGCATAGAGGCTGGCAAAAAATGTTTTTTATTTTTTTTATTTTTCGGTGGGAGGGGGGTTGGTGACCACTGGGGGAGTAAGGGGAGGTGATCCCCGATTCTCTCCAGTGGTCATCTGGTCAGTTCGGGCACCTTTTCGAGGCTTGGTCATGAACAAAAAGGGACCAAGTAAAGTCGGCCAAATGCTTGTCAGGACCGGCCTTCTTTTTTCCATTATCGGCTGAGGCCGGCCATCTCTTAACCACGCCCCTGTCCCATCTTCGGTACACTGCCGACAAGCCCCCTTGAACTTTGGTCGACCCTACGACGGAAAGCAGTTGAAGCTGGCCAAAATTGGTTTTCAATTATACCGATTTGGCCGGCCTTAGGAGAAGGCTGGCCATCTCCTGATTTGTGTCAGAAGATGGCCGCCCTTCTCCTTTAAAAATAAGCAGGCATATGACCTATCCACTCTGCTCATACATACTATCCACTATCTGTTACTCACCCTTAGAGATCTTATATCCATTATATCTTTCTCTCTCTTAGAGATCCTATGTGTTAGTCCTATGATTTATTGAATTCATATACAGTCTTGGTCTCCACCACTTCCACAAGAGGCCATTTTATGGATCCACCGCGCTTTCTGTAAAGAAGTATTTCCTTAGATTACTTCCAAGTCTATCCTCTCTTACCTTCATTTCATGCTCTCTCATTCCCAAGCTTCCTTTCAGTTCAAAGAAACTCGCCTCCTTTGCATTTATACCATAGAGATATTTAAATGTCTTCATCATGTGTCCTCTCTGCTGCCTTTCTTCCAAAGTACCTGTATACAAATTGAGATTTTTAGATCTGTCCCCATACACTTTATGATGAAGACTACCAACCAGTTTAGTAGCCACCCTCTGAACCAACTTCATCCTGTTTATATCCTTTTGAAGGTGAAGTCTCCAGAACCATATGCAGTACTCAAAATGGTGTCGTGTGATGTGGTTATAGTTCTGAACATAGCATAGAAGTTTAAACTGTTATATTTTAGATGTCTTGAAGTCTTTTAGGATCAGGAACTTTGACTGAAACCACTATTGACTGAATTACAGGAGTAACATCAGAGTGGAGTGGAGGAGTGGCCTAGTGGTGGACTTTGGTCCTGGGGAACTGGGTTTGATTCCCACTGCAGACACAGGCAGCTCCTTGTGACTCTGGGCAAGTCACTTAACCCTCCATTGCCCCAGGTACAAATAAGTACCTGTATACAATTTGTAAGCCACATTGAACCTGCTATGAGTGGGAAAGCATGGGGTACAAATGTAATAAAATCTATTCTATAGATAAAAGGTGGCAGAGAATGTGGGAGTAATTTTTTTAAAGTAGGATAAACACAAGTCATTAGCAGGAGACAAATTTGGATTTTGATCAAAGTATTATATTAAAGTAGCATAGATAAGTGTAAAGGTAAAGATAAATAGTGGTTTTCATCTGCTTTTAATTTCTCTGTTTCTATATACATTTTCAAGTATGGTTATCTAACAAATTGTATGAGTGTAACGAGTCATAACCTGAAAGTTTCCCTGAGGCAACACAGACTGTGAGAAAGGGCAGTTTCCCTTAAAATCAAAATTGAGCAGGATTAATGGCAGAAGACATCCTTTAAAAATCAAGATAAGAGCTTGATTTTTGACAGCTGACTTAATTATTAAACAGTATCTATCATTTGCTTTCCTTGGCATCTTACATGCTGACAGCTGTTATGACTCACTGAAGGACATTGCACTCTGAATATCTTTGAGTCCTATCAGTATGATTTCTATTTTCTCACATTTCCCATCATAGGCACCAACATTTCAAAGTGATTGGAGATGTCAAACAAATTGCAAATTATCCCTACCTAGAAACAGTGAAGGAGCTTTCTCAATATTGGGAGTGTTCAGCACCCACTAGCACCCATAGAGCTGGCTCCTGTTGTACTGTTTTAGGCAAAGTATTGTGTAGCTGAAACAGCCAGCTTAAACCATCCCCAAGCAGAAACTTTACCAGGTGACTCTCAATTCTTAAGCAAATCTTCTTTATTGTAGCACTCATAATAAACAAAGAAAAATCCAACTTACAGTTCAGTTGCTTAGAAGAGAATTGTTGCCTTCTGCACATAGAGTCTGTGTCTAGCCACCTCAGATGCAAGGAAATGGCCAGAACCTCAGTCCAGCTGAGAAGAAAAGCTGTAATACTAAAAGAAGAATAAGGGGAAGGAACTCGGGGAAATTAAAAGGGGAATTCCTTAGGGAAATGATCAACAATCTTGATGGAATTACAGTAGAATAAGGAGGGATCAGTCCTAGAATAGCTGCTGATCACAATGCATGCAAGGAAAACTGGACTCTCTCAGACAGACTGCAGGGGCAGAGAGGAAGGCTGGCCCTAGTTCAGAGCTAATAGCCAATAGGGAAAGCTCACAAGAAGTCAATCACAGGTAGGGTTACCATATGGCTCCAGAAAAAGGAGGACACATTGATCCAGTTCAGGTTTTGCTTCCATTGAAAGCAATGGAAGTAAAACCCAGACTGTCTCAATCTGTCCTCCTTTTTCTGGAGCCATATGGTAACCCTAATCACAGGATACTCAAACTATAGGAAAATCTATTACACAGTGCCATCTATTACACAGACAATGTAATTGAATACAAATAATACTCATATTAATATACATCACAATATACCCTGCCTCCATGAATATGGGGGCAGAACACATGTGCTTCCTATATAGATGAGAAGGGTCTAGTGCATTAAAACTCACTTTCACAGATTCTTCTGTTTCAGTCAGTTCTGTGGACCAGCTATTTGATAATTGGTCTCATTTTGAGCAAGATGGCTGACCTAAATGGACATGTGTGAAAGAGCTCCTGACTCACCAGGCCGTTAGCGGAGGAGTAGAGCCTAACCCTTGAGTTATTCATGGGGAAACAGAAAGGAAAGCCCAGGGAGCCATCCTCCTTGGCCCCTGGGAATGTTCCCGCTTCTCGGCAAACGCTTCTGGAGCAGTTCGGGGTCCAACCACTGGTCATGCGGACACCCGCTTCGGAGCGTTCCGCAATTTCATCAGCGGAATACAGCCCAGAGGCGACCTCTTTCAGCCCGCTGGGAAACACAGTTCCTCCACAACCCAGAAATAGTATGACTCTGATGGAGGGAACGGATGGAACGCCTGAAATGAAAAGAATCCACCAAATCCAAGGAGGCCTCGCCACTGACTCTTCCCCATTAAGGAGTATAATGGAACAACGGAGGGGTTTGACTACATCTACTCCCACACTAATGGGAGCTACTTCGGTGATAACAGAGGTAAAAAGACCAACTGTGGTAACTTAGTGCTGCTAATTGGTTGTTAAGTACCAATTATCTGTGCTGATTGGCTTGTTAATTAATAAAGTGATGCATGCAATTTGGCCATGCGGTCAAATTAGCATGTACAAGTTAAGGCGCCATATATAGAATTTGGTTATTAGTGGACAGGAATGTACCTCATTAGCATGCACTAATCCCATTTCCTAGCGCCCTTAAGTAGAAATACCCCATTGCCGTCACTCAAGTTCTCACACACTCCTTTTTGCATCCCAAAGTAAATGAGCTTTTTCTTGTTTTCAGGCTTTTTCTCTGCTATCACTATTTCTGTGAGCAAACTCGCCTGATGTTCATGAGGCCCCTTCCCTAGCCTCTTTCAAAAGGAAATTAAAACTCATTAATTTAACTGGCCTTTCTATGTCACTAAGCTCCCTATCATTTATTTTAATCACATTCATTATACTATATTTTCTTTTATTATTATTATTATTATTATTACTACTACTACAGTAAACTGTTCTGGGCAGTGTGCCATTTAAATATTGTAGTAAATAAAATAGATGAAAATTCCAAATGTGTAATTGAAACAGTGTTGAATTTTTTTTTTCATAATTTAAACTCTATAGGTTTGATAGTCAAAAGCATTTATCTGTATAGGGCCAGACCCTATAAATGGCGCTCTAACCCCCCTGTTTAGAAAGCCGCGCTAGCAGCTGCCACATGGCAATGCCAATACAGCTCATTCAAAGTGAATGGACTGTGATGGCATTAGCACACCAGCAGCCGCTAGCATAGGTTTGTAAACGGGGCGTCAATTAGGTGCTAGAAAAAAAATCAGTGCTAAGCACTATTCTGTAGAGGGCACACACCCTTTATAGAATAGCGCTTAAGCTCAGATCTCACGCCTAACTTTGGGTATCAGACTTACACCTGCTGAAATCTGGTGTAAAAGCTGGCACCAAAGTATTTTATAACTACATGCACAAATGTTCGCAACACCATGACATGGCCATGGTCCTCCCATGGCCATTCCCCCTTTCAAGATACCTGCTATGGGAGATAGACACAGTGCCTTACAGAACAGCACACGGCCAGATGCATACACAAATATTAATTAGTGCCAATTAACACCAATAAATGGTTGTTAGCACCCAATTATTGATGTCATTGAGCTCATTAATTGATTAATTTGCGATACAAATAGCATGCACGCACAAATTTGACCATGCAAATCTGGTACACATCTGGCAGATAGCGGCAGTCGCTCTAAATAGAAGTGTCCCATCTTTGAAATTTCAGTATTACTATCTGGATAACGCTGCTGAAAGTTCTTACAGATTGCCCAAACACTACTGGATAGTTCTGGGGAGAGCGAATGCATAGTGTAGACATTCGGTCTAGCATTGCAGATAGCTGGCAAGTTTCAGCTGCTATCTGTAGAGCTCTGAGGATAAATTTAGGTCAGCAAAAAGATTGCCCTAAATTAAACAGTATAACTATATGATTAGTAGCTGAATATTCCCACTCAGTGGTGTACCAAGGGGGGGCGGTGGGGGCGGTCCACCCCGGGTGCACGCCGCTGGGGGGTGCCGCGGTGCGCGCCTGCTCCTCCAAGTTCACTAAACTTCGTTCGTTTGCTGCAACTCCCTCTGCCCCGGAACAGGAAGTAACCTGTTCCGGGGCAGAGGGAGCTGCAGCAAACGAACGAAGTTTAGCAAACTCGGAGGAGCAGGCGCGCACCGCGGCACCACCCCCCCCCCAGCGGCGTGCACCCGGGGGGGGGTCATTTTGCCAGAGGGGGGAGAGGTGTCATCTGGGGGGGGCGCATCGGCGCTCCGCCCCGGGTGCCATCCAGGCCAGGAACGCCACTGTTCCCACTATCTGTTGAGCCAGAGCCAGTGCCAGTCAGCGTTCTACATATAGTCAGTGCCACTGTCACGGATTCAGGGATGGTGAGCCCTTGGACTGCAGCCAGGGCTGTAGCAGACAAATCCTCTGGGATGGCACAGGGCACAACTGGACAAAGCAGACAGGGAAGACAGAAGCTGGATCCAGACAAGACGAGGAAGTAAAGCAAAAGGCTAGAACTGAACCCAGACAGGAACACTGCAAGACAAAGGAACAAAACTAAAACTGGGTTCAGACACGGCAGGACAAGAATTGGATCCAGAAATGAAAAGCAGCAAAACAAGACAAGGCACAAAACATGGCAAACAAAGCAGTGCAGACTAAAGACAAAGCAGGAACGAAGCTAAATGGAGCTAAGACTAAAACAAGACTCACACTGTGCTTGAAAGCACAGTCAAACAAAAGAGCAGCTCACACAGATTCAAACAGCAGATTCTATAAGTAAGGGGTAAAGGGCAAACCCACACAAAGAGACAGCAAAAGCAAAGCTAAATGGAAGAGCAGCTCACACAGACTCAAACAGCAGATTCAGTAAGTAAAGGATTAAAGGCAACCCACACAGAGAGACAACTCACAGCTGTGCTAGAAAGCACAGCTAAACAGAAGAGCAGCTCACACAGACTCAAACAGCAGATTCAGTAAGTAAAGGGATAGCATCAAACCCACACAAAAGTAAAGCTTCAGCAACAAGGTTTAGAAGCATGGCTTTCAGTTACATGGTTTCAGCAACAAGACTCAAAGGAACAAAGCCAAGCAGGTATTGGATCCAAACAAGAAACACAAACTACTACTACTACTTATCATTTCTGTAGCGCTACTAGATGTACGCAGCGCTATACAAGGTTAAGAGACCTGTTGCAAAGGCAAAGCATGAAAATTCCAAGGTGCATTATAAAGGACTTTGCTGATGATGATGTCACAACTAGGAATGAGGCTTGGATGCAGCAACACCAGCGTGAGGCTTGGATAACAGGGAAACAGACAGCAGCAGACATGCAGGATAAGTACATAAGTAGTGCCATACTGGGAAAGACCAAAGGTCCATCTAGCCCAGCATCCTGTCACCGACAGTGGCCAATCCAGGTCAAGGGCACCTGGCACGCTCCCCAAACGTAAAAACATTCCAGACAAGTTATACCTAAAAATGCGGAATTTTTCCAAGTCCATTTAATAGCGGTCTATGGACTTGTCCTTTAGGAATCTATCTAACCCCTTTTTAAACTCCGTCAAGCTAACCGCCCGTACCACGTTCTCCGGCAACGAATTCCAGAGTCTAATTACATGTTGGGTGAAGAAAAATTTTCTCCGATTCGTTTTAAATTTACCACACTGTAGCTTCAACTCATGCCCTCTAGTCCTAGTATTTTTGGATAGCGTGAACAGTCGCTTCACATCCACCCGATCCATTCCACTCATTATTTTATACACTTCTATCATATCTCCCCTCAGCCGTCTCTTCTCCAAGCTAAAAAGCCCTAGCCTTCTCAGCCTCTCTTCATAGGAAAGTCGTCCCATCCCCACTATCATTTTCGTCGCCCTTCGCTGTACCTTTTCCAATTCTACTATATCTTTTTTGAGATACGGAGACCAGTACTGAACACAATACTCCAGGTGCGGTCGCACCATGGAGCGATACAACGGCATTATAACATCCGCACACCTGGACTCCATACCCTTCCTAATAACACCCAACATTCTATTCGCTTTCCTAGCCGCAGCAGCACACTGAGCAGAAGGTTTCAGCGTATCATCGACGACGACACCCAGATCCCTTTCTTGATCCGTAACTCCTAACGCGGAACCTTGCAAGACGTAGCTATAATTCGGGTTCCTCTTACCCACATGCATCACTTTGCACTTGTCAACATTGAACTTCATCTGCCACTTGCACGCCCAATCTCCCAGTCTCGCAAGGTCCTCCTGTAATCGTTCACATTCCTCCTGCGACTTGACGACCCTGAATAATTTTGTGTCATCAGCGAATTTAATTACCTCACTAGTTATTCCCATCTCTAGGTCATTTATAAATACATTAAAAAGCAACGGACCCAGCACAGACCCCTGCGGGACCCCACTAACTACCCTCCTCCACTGAGAATACTGGCCACGCAATCCTACTCTCTGCTTCCTATCTTTCAACCAGTTCTTAATCCATAATAATACCCTACCTCCGATTCCATGACTCTGCAATTTCTTCAGGAGTCTTTCGTGCGGCACTTTGTCAAACGCCTTCTGAAAATCCAGATATACAATATCAACCGGCTCCCCATTGTCCACATGTTTGCTTACCCCCTCAAAAAAATGCATTAGATTGGTGAGGCAAGACTTCCCTTCACTAAATCCGTGCTGACTTTGTCTCATCAGTCCATGTTTTTGTATATGCTCTGCAATTTTATTCTTAATAATAGCCTCCACCATCTTGCCCGGCACCGACATCAGACTCACCGGTCTATAATTTCCCGGATCTCCTCTGGAACCCTTCTTAAAAATCGGAGTAACATTGGCTACCCTCCAGTCTTCCGGTACTACACTCGATTTTAGGGACAGATTGCATATTTCTAACAGTAGCTCCGCAAGTTCATTTTTTAGTTCTATTAATACTCTGGGATGAATACCATCAGGTCCCGGTGATTTACTACTCTTCAGCTTGCTGAACTGACCCATTACATCCTCCAAGGTTACAGAGAATTCGTTTAGTTTCTCCGACTCCCCCACTTCAAATATTCTTTCCGGCACCGGTGTCCCCCCCAAATCCTCCTCGGTGAAGACCGAAGCAAAGAATTCATTTAATTTCTCCGCTACGGCTTTGTCCTCCCTGATCGCCCCTTTAACACCATTTTCGTCCAGCGGCCCAACCGACTCTTTGGCCGGTTTCCTGCTTTTAATGTATCTAAAAAAATTTTTACTATGTATTTTTGCTTCCAACGCTAATTTCTTCTCAAAGTCCTTTTTTGCCCTCCTTATCTCCGCTTTGCATTTGGCTTGGCATTCCTTATGATCTATCCTGTTACTTTCAGTTGGTTCTCTTCTCCACTTTCTGAAGGATTGTTTTTTGGATCTAATGACTTCCTTTATCTTACTGTTTAGCCACGCCGGCTGACGTTTAGTCTTTTTTCCCTTTTTTCTAATACGTGGAATATATTTGTCCTGAACCTCCAGGATGGTGTTTTTAAACAGCATCCACGCCTGACGCAAGTTTTTTACTCTGCGAGCTGCTCCTTTCAGTCTTTTTTTCACCATTTTTCTCATTTTGTCGTAATCACCTTTTCTATAGTTAAACGCTAGCGTACTTGATTTCCTAGTTTCACTTCCTTCAATGCCAATATCAAAACCGATCATATTATGATCACTGTTATCAAGCGGCCCTCGTACCGTTACCCCCTGCACTAGATCATGAGCACCACTAAGGACTAAGTCTAGTATTTTTCCTTCTCTTGTCGGCTCCTGAACTAGCTGTTCCATGAAGCTGTCCTTGATTTCATCAAGAAATCTTATGTCCCTTGCGTGTACAGATGTTACATTAACCCAGTCTATATGCGGGTAATTGAAATCCCCCATTATTATTGTGTTGCCCAGTTTGTTTCCAGATTACTGGAAAAAAGTGAATCTGGACAAGGAGCATGTTGCATCTATTGCTTTTATTGTGCTGTATACTGTAATCTTTATTAGTGGTGACAAGGACAATGAGCTCAGCCCTGAGAAGCTTCTTGTAAACCAAACTAACAAGTGGAATTTGTCGTGTGTAGACCATTACCGCCCGGTTACCACTAGGTCAATGGCTTGCGTTAAGGACTCAGACCCAAAATGGACATGCGGCAATTTTCATTTTGCCGCACGTCCATTTTTGGCAAAAAAAAAGCATTTTTTTAGGTGCGCTAAAAAATAATTCTCTGCATGCCCAAAACACGCGTCTACATTACAGCAGGCCATTTTTCAGCACATCTTAGTAAAAGGACCCCATAGTTTACAGTGGGATGTTCACTCATTAATACACATTTGACTTAGCACACCTCAAAAAATTGCGTGCACCTTAAATCAATGTAACATGCGTTAACCTAAGAATTAATATGGTTATAAAATGTTGATCAAAACACATGTGAAGGATTAGCCTTAAGGTTAGAGAACCAGATTGAGAACTAAGGAAACCAGATTCATATCCCACTGCAGCTCTTATGAAAATCACTTAATCCTTTATTGCCTCAGGAGCAAGCTTGGGTTGTAAACCCTCTGGGTAAACCACCTTGAGCTAATAGTGAAAGGTGTGAGTTAAATCCAAATAAATAAAATTTTTAAAATGGTTGTAATTAGCCATCTGAGCCAGAATCAGCTCCTTAGCAGATCAGTGACATAACCATTAGTGGGCAAAGACCTACTTTAGGCTTAGGCCCACCCAACTGCACTGCACCCTTGCAGTAGCTGGTGGAGATCCCCAAGTATCCACAGCTGAAGGTTTCCTCTGAGAGTGCCCAGAATGCTGCTGACAACTGCCAAGTTTGGCAGCTGGGAGTTCTCAGCATACTCAAACAGGTTTGATGTTTTAATCCTTGGAGCCGGGACCCGTTCGACCCGGCATACCCCCCCCCCCCTCCTTTACCTTTGCTTCCCCCCCATACCTCATCGCTCAATAACTCTTCTGCACACAATTGTGGGATAACCATAGGCCGCAGCTTGATTTATTAACATTTAAACTTTCAATTATTTATTTATTTATTTATTTATTTTATTTTTGTTACATTTGTACCCCGCGCTTTCCCACTCATGGCAGGCTCAATGCGGCGGGCAATGGAGGGTTAAGTGACTTGCCCAGAGTCACAAGGAGCTGCCTGTGCCGGGAATCGAATTAACATCAGTAAAGGATAACCCCACCCCCGAGCTACAGTTGTCAAAGCCAGTGGCAATCCTGGCCGGCATGACACCCGGGGCGGAGCGCCGATGCGCGGGTCCCCCCCCCGGGTGCAGCACAGCCCCCCCGGTGAAATGACACCCCCCCCAGGTGCACGCCGCTGGGGGGGGGGGTGCCGTGGCGCGCGCCTGTCAGCTAAGTTCGCTGACTTGGCTGCAGCTCCCTCTGCCCTGGCCGGAACAGGAAGTAACCTGTTCCGGCAGAGGGAGCTGCAGCGAAGATAGCAAAGTCAGCGAACTCAGCTGACAGGCGCGCGCCGCGGCACCCCCCAGCGACGTGCACCCGGGGCGGACCGCCCCCACCGTCCCCCCTTGGTACACCACTGGTCAAAGCATAACATCAACAGCTGCCCCCCCCTGCCGCTCGCCATGATAGCAAAGCAGTAATTTCCGCTTCCTGTTGTCACCGCAAATCTTCCTCTTCCCGGCTCCGCCCTAACAGCAAGAGCCCTGTCCCGTGTGCACCTCCACACATTTATCTCGGGTCGCCTGACCCGCCTGTAATGACCTGGCTCATCCCCATGAGCCATTGCTCCTGTAGCTCGGGTTTTTGCCGCTGTGACAACTCCAATGCCATTCACCTGAAAAAAACAATTCCACAATACAACAAAGGAAGCCTCGCCCCCTCATATTCAATATGAGGGTTAGAGGGAGGGCAAAGCCGCCTTCGAGGATCAGGAAACGCCCTGAGCCTCGTAGGAATCCCAGCTTTTATTCCCTCCCAACTGCCCCACCCCCGGCAACCTCTCCACCAATCAGATGCCAAAATCGGGCTCAAGGGCTGGCCGGTTTCTGCCGAGAACACTGACCCCCGCCCCCCCCCCCCCCCACCCATGCACTTCCTCCTTCCCGTTCAGAGCCTTCTCAAACAGGTCCAGCCCTCGTTTAACTGGGCCCGTCGAGACAAGCTCTCGGGCCTTTCTTTCTGATGATGTTCGTCCTGTTGTGACGACGCACCCTCAAGACAAGGAGATTGCTTTTTCATAGCTTTTTTCATCTGCACACTTTTAGAAGACCGTTTCTTCTTCCAGGAATCATTATAGCAATAATATACAGGGACTCCTGAGGCAGGCCAGAGCGGCCGAAACACGATTCATGTCGAGTCCAAGTTTTATTAATAAACTTTTGCTGTGAACTTTTTCGAGTCCAATAGAAGTTTCTTGGCATCATCCATTTTGAGAGGCATAATTGAAAGGCGCTGGCAAAATAGCTGGCTGGCCATCTCAGGTGCTGACGCCACAAGCAGGCAGAGCCAACCGTATTTTTGAAAAAGATGGCCGGCCATCTTTTTCTTCGCTAATACGGTTGGGCCCGGCCAAATGTCAGAGTTCGCCGGGGTTGAGATGGCCAGCCTCGGTTTTTGGACATAATGGGAAAAAATGCCAGTGATCTCAAACCTGGCGAAATCCAAGGCATTTGGTCGTGGGAGGAGCCAGCATTTGTAGTGCACTGGTCCCCCTGACATGCCAGGACACCAACCGGGCATCCTAGGGGGCACTTCTAAGAAAAAAAAAACATAGCTCCCAGGTGCATAGCTCCCTTCCCTTAGCTGTTTAGCCCCCCAACCCCCCCCCAAAAAAAAACCCCACTCCCCACAACTCTACACCATTACCATAGCCCTAAGGGGTGAAGGGGGCACCTACATGTGGGTTTTGGGTTTTGGAGGGCTTAACATTTACCACCACAAGTATAACAGGTAGGGGGGGATGGGCCTGGGTCCACCTGTCTGAAGTGCACTGCACCCACTACAAACTGCTCCAGGGACTTGCATACTGCTGTCAGGGAGCTGGGTATGACATTTCAGGGTGGGAGGGGGTTGGTGACCACTGGGGGAGTAAGGGGAGGTGATCCCCGATTCCCTCCGGTGGTCATTTGGTCAGTTGGGGCCCCTTTTTGAAGCTTGGTCATGAAAAAATAGGGACCAAGTAAAGCTGGCGAAATGCTCGTCAAGCTTGCCTTTTTTTTTCCATTATCAGGCGAAGCCGGCCATCTCGTGAGCACGCCCTCATCCCACCTTCATCCCGCCTTCACTACCCTGCCGACACGCCCCCTTAATGTTACGCCTGCTCCGCGACGGAAAGCAGTTGAACATGGCCAAAATCGGCTTTCGATTATACTGATTTGGCCGGGTTCAGGAGATCGCTGGCCATCTCCCGATTTGTGTCGGAAGATGGCCGGCGATCACTTACGAAAATAAACATGTTTGTCTCCTTCGCTGTGTCTTTGTTCTCCAATTTTGATTTTGCCACATCTCCATTTTCGGCAAAATAAAAAAAAGAGGCCTTTTTAATAGCCACGCTGAAAAATGGATCTGTGCAAGTCCAAAACACGCACCCACACTAGCGCAGCCCATTTTCAACGCACCTTAGTAAAAGGACCCTAAGTGTAGTATGGCTCTATAGAAAAATGAAGGCAGATAAAGACCATATAGCCTATCTAGTCTGGCCATCTATGCCATTTATTATCCCTTTCTCTCCCCTACAGATCCTTTGTACCTGTCCCAAACTTTATGGAATTCAGTTACAGTTTTTGTCTCCACCACCTCCACTGGGAGGCCATTCCACAAATTCACCACCCTTCCCGTGAAGAAGTATTTTCATTTTCTCAAGTTACTTCGGAGTCTGTCCCCTTTCACCTTCATCCTTTTACCTTCATAATATGCTGATTATGTAAGGAATGTTGAATATACAACTATGCTTGGTAGAACTTACAGTTTTTCTTAATTTTTTTTTTTTGCTAAGCTATTGAACTTTTTTTTAATGAGTCATGCCTCTGTATCAAGCTGTTGTAAGCTGAGCAATAACATTTTAGCAATGCTTGCAATTTATTACAAATATTCAGTGCTTATCTTGTGCTCCAGAGAGAGCCAGACATCTGTAGCAACAGATAAGCTGTCCATGAAGAGGTAAAGAAGCTCAAGCCAAGCATTAGATGAAGAAATGATTTATACTTTTTAGAAAATCACCAGTTCTTTGTTTCTTACCACTTGAGACAGACTGACAGAGGGTGTGATAGTTTTATCGAGGTGCTGCCAGCAGTCCAACAGTGCAGGTTCATTTTGAAATAAAACTGTTTCATTGTACTTTTAGTTGGTGCTTTGATATTTTAATAGCTTTACTAAATCTTTGTCTCTACTAGGTTATATAGTACAGTTTCTAAGCAATGTTTTGCCATAAATCAGACAACATTATAGAACTATGGCGAGTAGATCCTCCAGGTAGCAAAAAAAAATCACGCTGTGAACATTTTGGAAAGAGGTATCATGGGACTGGAGATCACGTGTACCGGCGCCACATAACTCATTCATGAGAAAGAACAACTCTATTCTTAAGATTTCAGAAACAAGACTCATGACATATTTTGTACAAATATACTTTCAACTGTTTCTGTGCAGAACATATTATTTCTTGTAAGAGGCTGATCTTTTTTCATACTCAGAGACAGAGGTGGTGTAAGCACTGTCACAAATTATAGCTATGTAATGCAAGGTTCCACGTTAGGAGTCACCGACCGAGAAAGGGATCTAGGTGTCGTCGTTAATGATACGCTGAAACCTTCTGCTCAGTGTGCTGCGGTGGCTAAGAGAGCAAATAGAATGTTAGCTATTATTAGGAAAGGAATGGAAAACAAAAATGAGGATGTTATAATGCCTTTGTATCGCTCCATGGTGCGACCGCACCTTGAATATTGTGTTCAATTCTGGTCGCCGCATCTCAAAAAAGATATTGTGGAATTAGAAAAGGTGCAGAGAACGGCGACGAAAATGATAAAAGGGATAGGACGACTTCCCTTTGAGGAAAGGCTAAAGCAGCTAGGGCTCTTCAGCTTGGAGAAAAGGCGGCTGAGGGGAGATATGATAGAGTTCTACAAAATAATGAGTGGAGTTGAACGGGTAGATGTGAAGCGTCTGTTCACACTTTCCAAAAATACTAGGCCTAGGGGGCATTCATTGAAGTTACAAAGTAATAAATTTAAAATGAATAGGAGAAAAATTTCTTCACTCAACGTGTAATTAAACTCTGGAATTTGTTGCCAGAGAATGTGGTAAAGGCAGTTAGCTTAGCAGGGTTTAAAAAAGGTTTGGACGGCATTATTAAAATGGACTTGGGGAAACTCCACTGCTTATTTCTGGGATAAACAGCATAAAATGTTTTGTACTTTTTTGGGATCTTGCCAGGTATTTATGAATGGATTGGCCGCTGCTGGAAACAAAATGCTGGGCTTGATGGACCTTTGCTCTGTCCCAGTATGGCTGTACTTAAGCATTTGTGACACACAAAATCCCCATTCCTGCTGGACCTTTGAAGTGAAGTCATTGGTAATGATTTCTAGGTATGACATCCAGTACAAGAACAGGGCTGGATTTACCTGTATTTGGTTGGCAACTAATTAAAACAAAAATTATAAATAAGTAAAATTTATCTTTCTTGGAGCAGAAGAAAGGGGGGGGGGGGGGTCTTCTGTGTACAACATCAGAACTTGTCATCTTTCTCCTGCTTTGGCTGAACTGTTTTCTCAAGTACTTGGACTAGTGCTCATCCTGCCTTCTTATGACATCACCGGAGAGCACAAGACCTTGAAAAGCTTGGGACCAGCATGGAGGTGTCTTGTGTCTGAGTGATTGGCATCTCCTCATCATGCCAACGAAGGAACACGACAAAGGAGCACTCCATTGTGCACTCCTTCATGCGGACTTTGTGAGGACTTTTAAGGAATTTATCATTTACAAATTATTTTATTATGGATGCTTCCACTATTTCAGTGATATCAGGATTTGGTCTTTTAGAGGTTCAACTTCTCCAGTTCATCATTTAAGATCAGAATATTTTCTTATTCAAGTGCTGGTCAGTAATTTTAATTAATTTGAATGGAATTAGAAAAGGTACAGAGAAGGGCAACGAAAGTGATAAAGGGGTTGGGACGACTTCCCTATGAGGAAAAGCTGAAGTGGCTAGGGCTCTTCAGCTTGGAGAAAAGGTGGCTGAGGGGAGATATGATAGAAGTCTATAAAATAATGAGTACAATGGAAAAGGTAGACGTGAATCGCTTGTTTACGCTTTCCAAAAATACAAGGACTAGGGGGCTCACAATGAAGCTACAAAGCAATAAATTTAAAACAAATCGGAGAAAAACTTTCTTCACTCAACATGTAATTAAACTTTGGAATTCGTTGCCAGAGAATGTAGTAAAAGCAGTTAGCTTAGTGGGGTTTTAGAAAGGTTTGGATGTCTTCCTAAAAGAAAAGGCCATAGACCATTATTAAAATGGACTTGGGAAAAATCCACTGTTTATTTCTAGGATAAGCAACATAAAATGTATTGCACCTTTTTGGGACCTTGTGACCTGGATTGGCCACTGTTGGACACAGGATGCTTGGCTTGATGGACCTTCAGTCTGTCTCAGTATGACAATACTTATGTACTTATATAGTAATGTTTACCGGGTAATACTATTTAATGCTAGTTCTTGAGAAACAAAGTTTCTATTTTGTACAATTGAATAAAGGATAGCAACTGTGAGATAATTGGCAAAACTGAATGATGGCTAAAGGCAGTTTTACACATAGCCTTAAGTTCAGTCCTGATTCAGGTTAGCAAACCCCAGCAAACATGAGAGTGAATGTGGGACAAGATGTCTAGCTAGGTATGCAGGCTGAGCAGTCAGCATGACTTTAAAAACAATCATTAATGATTTGAATTCCATCAGATGGAAAACCAATAATGTTTTGTCAACAAAAGATGAACAGACAGATGTAGAAATGTTATCAAAAATTAGGGAGGCTAACAAACTGGGCAACCACAATAATAGTGGGTGATTTCAACTACCCTGATATTGATTGGGTAAATGTAACACCAGGGCAAGCCAGGGTGGTAAAATTCCTTGACAAAATCAAGGACTGCTCTATGGAGCAGCTGGTACAGGAGCCAACAAGAGGTGGAACAATTCTAGACCTAGTCCTTAGTGGAGCACATGATCTGGTACAGGAGGTAATAGTGCTTGGGCTGCTTGATAACAGTGATCATAATATGATCAGATTTGATATCGACTCTGGAGTAAGAACACACACAGGAAATCCAATACGTTAGCATTTAACTTTCAAAAGGGAAACTATGATAAAATGAGAAGAACGATGAAAAAACACCCCATAGAGGAGCAGCTGCGAGGGTCAAAAATTTACATCATGTGTGGATGCTGTTCAAAAATACCATCCTGGAAGCCCAGGCCAGTTATATTCCATGCATTTAAAAAAGAGGAAGGGAGGCCAAATGACAGACGGCATGGTTAAAAAGTGAAGTGCAGGAAGCTATTAGAGGTAAAAGAAAATCTTGAAAATAATAAACAGCATTAGGAATAGCAGGTCAAATGCAAAGCACTGATAAAGAAGGCAAAGAGGGACTTAAAAAAAAAAGATTGAGTTGGTAGAAGCAAGAAACTGGAAAAAAAACTCGGTTGGACCTCTAGATGACTGAGGGATAAAAGGGGCACTCAGGGAAGACAAAGCCATAGCAGAGAGATTAAATGAATTCTTTGCTTCCAAAAGTACAAAGACTAGGGCACACTCAAGGAAGTTACATGGAAATACTTTTAAAACAAATAAGAGGAAATATTTTTTCACTCAACGAATAGTTAAGCTCTGGAACTCTTGGCCACAGGAGGTGGTAACAGTGGTTAGTGTATCTGGGTTTAAAAAAGGTTTGGACAAATTCCTGGAGGAAAAGTCCATAGTCTGCTATTGAGGCAGACGTGGGAAGCAACTGCTTACCCTGGGATTTGTAGTATGGAATGTTGCTACAATTTGGATTTCTGCCAGGTACTTGTGACCTGGCTTGGCCACTGTTTGGAAAACAGGATACTGGGCTAGATGGACCATTGGTCTGACCCAGTATGGTCACTCTTATGTTCTTATGCTCTAAGATTTGGGAAAAATACCAGTGCCAGAAATGGTATTCAAGTCAGAGAAACTGAATGAAATCTCTATAAACCTGGAAGATGTAATGGCTCAATATGACAAATTGAAGAGCAGTAAATCGCCTGGACTGGATGGTATTCATCCAAGAGTACTGATAGAATTGAAGAATGAACTTGCAGAACTATTGTTAGTAATATGTAATTAATCTTTAAAATGAAGCTTGGAACCATAAGATTGGAGGGTGGCTAATGTAATGCCGATTTTTAAAAAAGGTTCCAGAGGTGATCTGGGAAATTATAGGCCGGTGACCCTGACTCGGTGCCGGGCAAAATGGTAGAAACTATTATAAAGAGCAAAATTACAGAGCATATTCAAAAGCATGAATTAATGACACAAAGCCAACATGGATTTAGTGAAGGTAAATCTTGCCTCACTAATCTACTGCATTTCTTTGAATGGGTAAACAAACATGTGGATAAAGGTGAGCCGGTTGATATTTTGCATCTGAATTTTTAAAAGGCATTTGACAAAGTACATTTTGAAAGCCTCCAGAAGAAACTGGAGAGTCATGGGATAGGAGGTAGTGTTCTATTGTGGATTAAAAAATGGTTAAAAGATAGAAAACAGAGAGTAGGATTAAATGGTCCATATTTTCAATGAAGAAGGGTAGATAGTGGGTTTCCCCAGGAGTCTGTGCTGGCACCTCTGCTTTTTAACATATTTATAAATGACCTAGAGATGGGAGTAACTAGTGAGGTAATTAAATGTGCTGATGACACAAAGTTATTCAAAGTTGTCAACTCGCAAGAGGATTGTAAAAAATTGCAAGAGGACCTTAAGAGACTGGGAGACAGGGCAATCAAATGGGAGATGACGTTTAATGTGAGCAAGTGCAAAGTAATGCATGTGAGAAAGAGGAACCTGAACTGGTTCCACATTAGGAGTCACCGACCAGGAAAGGGATCCAGGTGTTATCGTTGATTATACGTTGAAACCCTCTGCTCAGTGTATGGATTAAAAACTGGTTAAAAGAAAACAGAGAATAGGATTAAATGGTCAGTATTTTCAATAAAAAAGGGTCCATACTGTGGTTTCCCAGGGGTCTGTGCTGGCACCGCTGCTTTTTAACATACTTATAAATGGTTTAGAGATGGGAATAACTAGTGAGGTAATTAAATTTGCTGGTGACACAAAATTGTTCAAAATTGTTAAATTGCAAAAGGATTGTGAAAAATTGCAAGAGCATCTTACGAGACTGGGCAGTATGGCAACACTTATGTTCTAAGCTAAAAGCCGACCTTTTTGATGCTGCTTTTAACTCCTAACCCTTATTCACTTGTTCAGAACCCTTATTTTATCATCCTCACTTTAATATTCCCTTATCTCTTGTTTGTCCTGTTTGTCTGTCCTAATTAGATTGTAAGCTCTGTCGAGCAGGGACTGTCTCTTCATGTTCAAGTGTACAGCGCTGCGTACGTCTAGTAGCGCTATAGAAATGATAAGTAGTAGTAGTTCTTATGAGTAACCTGATCAAACATGGTGTTTTAAGAGAATGCACAGTGACCCTCATCTGCAATGTATTGCCGTAATCCAGGTGAACAATAACCAAACCCATAAACTATTCCAACCTATTCTGTCTTTTAAAGCTATGGCCTAGTTGTTTACCCATGCCTCTGATTCCTGTTAATGCCATCTGTTACAAAGGTTGAGTTGCACACTATCCCTATTATTCTGTAAGAGGTCACCTAAATGAAAACAGCATTTGCAAGCTTAAATTTATGGAATGTTGCGCATGTAAATGTAAATTTATAATTTATGTGCATATATGGTTTAGCAGCAAAAAAAAAAAAGGGACAAAATATTTGCACAGTGATAGAAAGGAAACAAAAGAGTGAAAGTCTTTTCCAAGATCAATTAGACAAAGATGAAGTCCAAACTTCTTAAAAGCTCTTTATTCTTCAATATTAGTTGTATAACCTCGACCAGCCACAGGTGTAAAAAAAGAACCAACATGAGCCGTTTTTCTGCATAAAGCCTTCCTCAGGGATCTATCAATAACAACAAAGTGAAATATAAAAAAATATACTTTACAATAAGAGAATGATACATGGACAAAGTTTGACCCTGTTTCCATGGGTTCTGTCCCGATCCCCGCCCTGTCACTGTGGGTTCTGTCTCCATCCCTACCCCATCCCCGCAGATACGGTAACTATATAGTCGCCACAAGTAAATTATGCAAATGGAAACAATCCAAAGTAAGTGTCTTTAATGTGCACTTGAATGAACTAGAATGATTCATCACTAAATAAATATCAAGCAGACCATTGAAATGTAATAAAATCCAAAAAGAAAGGATGACCCGCTGGGTATTACTGCCACTGTGCGTCTTTGGAGTAGAGCTAAAATGATATACCACAAATGGCTTAGCACATAAATGCAAGGGTTCGTTCACAGGGAAGGGGCATGGACAGGCCTTAGGCAGGCTGATATTTACACTCTTGAGGGTTCTTTTACAAAAGCGTAGTAGCGTTTTAACACACTAAAAATAAGCATGTGCTAAATGTTAGAAACGCCCATATATTTCTATGGGTGTCTCTAGCACTTAGCATGTGCTAATCATTAGTGTGTACAAAAAACGCTAGTGTGCCTTTGTAAAAGGATCCCTTAGTTTACAGAATAGTGTAATTTATGCTGTTTAAGCGGCATTTACAAGTGGTATTACTTCCGATATCCACAAACAGTCTTTTTAAAGACCCTTATTGTTTATATCTCAGCCCTTGAAGATAGGCTTTGTGTTATTCACCACTGAAGACAAACACACGTGTGACTGCCAAATACATTTATCAAAGACTCCTGAAGCAGGCATGTTGATGCAGGGACTTGGTACCGTTCTGAGTCATCCTCAATAAAATTTATAATTTATATTGAGCGTCCTTGGTCTGTTTTGAAGAACCAGATCCAGTTCCCACTCTTTCTGTTGCTGTGAGCCTCCCCGTATGACTTTGGTGTTCTCTCCACTTTTTGTGGTTTTCCTGCATTTTGGTGCATGCATTTGCACCAGTCATAAATGCTTGTGCCTACATTTAGGGGCGTCAATGCTGACTCACAGTAGTATAACCTGGGTCTCACCCATGTGTTAGCTCCAGCCCCGGGCCACAAAGCAGATTTCAATTTAGTTTCACATGCAGGGTCACTCTCACCTCACTCATCCATTCCAGTTTGCCTGCACTCAAGCTTGGGAGTGGGTCTATGGTCCAGAATAGCAATCCAGGGGTATGGGAGGTCAGATTCTCTCACCAGTTCTGGGTTCCACTCAGTTCATTGTCAACACCTCGTCTTTGACCTCAAAGCTTTTGCTAAAATGTAAAAAGGCAAGCTACTGTGAGATGTTGGAGATAGCTGGAGACTCATCTAATACCAGTGAAAAACAGTCACAGTGATGCAAACCTGACATAAGTTGCTGAAAAACTTCTTCACTAATGTTTTCACATTTTCTTGTAAAAGAGTTAGGAGCCAACTATAGCATTCTTTATTTCTGTAGAATTATATTTTTGCTCAGAAAGTCTAAACCAGGCCTCAGTGGCTCCAACAGAACGTTTCTGTGGAAGCTTCAAAATATTTTGTTCAATAATAAAATTTCTTTTAAGCTCAAATAGCTTTTTATTTCCATAATTCACAACACAGTGGAAAACCTTTTGAATGATTTGGATGTTTTGTTGTGTAATGTAGACTCAAATTGCATGACTTGAAAACTGAGACAATTTCCCAGTAAAGTAGGCATACCACTTTGTTGTAGCTAGAAATGAAGTACGTGTCCCCATTCATCACTGAAAATTATATTTTCATCATGCACTATTCTATGTTTGAGCAAATATTTGTTGTAGTTTCCACAATGCTCTCAACACGAGCATATCATGATTTCTCTAGCTTCATCATACCACTGCAGTACACGTGCATCTAAATATGAATCCTGACCTTTGACTTGTCCTATGACAACCTACATACATACCTGGCCTATAGCAATCCTTTTTTTAAAAACATTTAGGACTAGATTCTACGTATGGCACCTGAAAAATTGATGCCAAAAATATTTCCACCTAGGCATATTCTGTAAACCACACCTAGATTTAGGCATGGTTTATAGAATATGCCTAGTGGCCATTCTTGCACCTAAATCTAGATGCATCCATTTACGCCAAGTAAAACTTGGTGTAAATACCAGTGCCTAAATTGTTTGTAGATTTTTGCAGTGGCGATCCTAGGTCGGCTGCCACCCGGGGCGGATCGCCGCAACGCACCCCGCCCCCCCAGGTGCAGCGGCGTCCGTCCCCCCAGGGTGCAGCATGACACCCCCCTGGCACAATGACACCCCCTCCCTGGCACATCAAGCCCCCCCCCCCCAGTGCATTCTTGGCTGCTGGAAGGTGCAGAGAAGGAGCAGGGAACCAGCGGAGCCCACAGGCACGCGGCTGCTCTCTGCACCCTCCAGCAGCTTGCACCCGGGGTGGACCGCCCCCACTGCCCCACCCTTGCTACGCCACTGGATTTTTGGAATGCTCAAGGCCCACCCACTCCATGCCCATAGCCATGCCCTCTTTTGGCAGCACACATTAGAATTTTTGTGCAGTACTTTATAGAATACACCTAGCAAGTTGTGCACGTAAATTCTAATTAATGCCAATCAGTGTCAATAATTGCTTGTTAAGTGTCAGTTATCTGCACTGATTGGCTTAAGGAGTAGCCTAGTGGTTAATGGCTCAGACCAATGGCTTATCTAGCCCAGTATCCTGTTTCCAACAGTGGCCAATCCAGGTCACAAGTACCTGGTAGAAACCCAAATAGTAGAAACATTCCATGCTACCAGTCCCAGGGCAAGCAGTGGCTTCCCCATGTCTATCTCTAGGAATTGCCCAAACCTCTTTTAAACCCAGATACACTAACTGCTGCTATCATATCCTCTAGCAGTGATTTCCAGAGTTAACTATTTGTTGAGTGAAAAAAATATTTCCTCCTATTTGTTTTAAAAGAATTTCCATGTAACTTCATTAAGTGTCCCCTAGTCTTTGTACTTTTTGAAAGGTTAAAACATCAATTCACTTTTACCCATTCTACACCACTCAAGATTTTGTAGACCTCAATAAAATATCTCACCTCAGCCATCTTTTTTCCAAGCTGAAGAGCCCTAACCTCTTTTGCCTTTCCTCATATGAGAGGAGTTCCATCTCCTTTACCACTTTGATTGCTCTTCCTTGAACCTTTTCTAACTCAGATATATCTTTTTTGAGGTACAGCAACCATCAAAGGTTGCTTCCTGACCCACCTAATTCCAAGCATTTTGCTTCCCACCGCCGGCATTATTCCCAAATATCCAAAGGTCGAGTGGTGAACATAGAGATTTTTGAACTAGAAAAACATCTATCTTTTTGTTTCGAAAATGGCCATTTGCTAGATGTTTTTGTGCTCAATGTGTCTATCTTTTTGGACTATTTTTGAAAAAAATGTCCATGGGAAAAATGCACAAAAACAAGCCAATGGGATGTATGGGAGGGCCAGCATTCTTAGTAGACTGGTCACACAGACATCCCAGCAGAGCAGTGAGGCACTCTTGGGGGCACTGCAGTGGACTTTACATAAAAGGACCCAGGTATACATCTCACCATTACCTCTTATATTGTATGGTGAGCCCTCCAAAACCCACCAAAAATCTACTGTACCCAACTGTACACCACTATAATAGCCCTTATGTCTGCAGGTGTCATCTATATGTGAGTATAGTAGGTTTTTGATGGGTTTTGGAGGGCTCAACTTTCAACCACAAGTGTACCTGTTAGAGTGGGATATGGGTCTGGGTCCCCTTCTCTACAGTGAACTGCAACAAACACTAGGTGACTCCAGTGACCTTCTCTTCTTTAATGAGATTGGCCATAACATCTGAAGTTGTCAGTGAGGCAGGTATGTACTGTTTTTCTCACATCTTTTGGGGATGGGAGGAGGTCAGTGACCACTGGGGGGAGTAAGGGGGTCATGCCTCAATCCCTCCAGTGGTAATTTGGTCATTTAGGACACCTTTTTGTGAATTAGTCGTGATTGAAACAGGTCTAAACCAACCCATCTAACTTTTAGTCCTGAATGTTTTTGCTTCTTCCATTATGGCAGAAAAATATCCAAGTTTTGGGAAGATCCAAATCTCACCCCAACACGTCCTTTGTCATTTGGATGGACTGCATTCAAACTGCATAGAAAACCATCTTAAAATGGGTTTCGAAAATAATAATTTGGATTTTTTTTTAACAAAAAAGAACATCAATTTGCCACTTTGTGCTGCTTTTTGGACGTTTTGAAAATGAGCCCCATACTCTGGCAAATTATGAGGGTCTTTTACTAAGCCATGGTAGCGTTTTTAGCTTGTAGTAAACGCTGAGACACCCAAAGGAATAAGTACATTACATAAGTATTGCCATACTGGGAAAGACCAAAGGTCCATCAAGCCCAGCATCCTGTTTCCAACAGTGGCCAATCCAGGTCACAAATACCTGGCAAGATCCCAAAAATGTACAAAACATTTTATACTGCTTATCCCAGAAATAGTGGATTTTCCCAGTCCATTTAATAACGTTCTATGGACTTTTCATTTAGGAAGCCGTCTAAAGCTTTTTAAAACTTGCCTAAGCTAATCACGTTCACCACATTCTCTGGCAACAAATTCCAGAGTTTAATTACACGTTGAGTGAAGAAACATTTTCTCCGATTCGTTTTAAATTTACTACAATGTAGCGTGAACAGATGCTTCACATCTACCCTTTCAACTCCACTCATTTTATAGACCTCTATCATATCTCCCCCTCAGCCGCCTTTTCTCCACCTCAGCATTTACAGCCAACTGATTTCTACTGTTAGCTAAAAATGCTACCGCAGCTTAGTAAAATGCCCCCTATATAAGTGCCTGCTTCTGTATATCAAATGCTGTCTTATAGCAAAAAAAGCTTACAAAATTGCCCTCATTATGCCAGATCATTAGGAGCTTTCAAAATAAATCGATAGAGATGGCCCCAATCTATATTAGTGGCAATAAATAAATTTAAGATCTATGTAGCAATTGGTATTTTAAATGTACCAGATAGTGCTGTGTTCTAATGAGACCCGGTATGGCAAATAATAACAAATGAGCCATATGAACGAATTTTATAAATGCTGTCTATAACACACAGAGTTAAAAATAAAAATAAACTGAAAAATGTGCTTAATGCAGTTTTATGATGAGAATCAAATGAGATACATTTGTCATTTTGTTTCAGCAAATAGAACAGCCAAAACTTTACTATTTATATGTTCCCACAGTCAATAACATATTATTGCAGCCTCGTAAAACAAAGTCTTTATAAACTCCTTGATGTCAGAACAATTCAGCTTGGTTCCTTAACCCTCAGATCACAAGAATATAAACAAGACTGCTATAATAATATCAAAGGATCACAAGACGTTCGATTAACCTACTGCATAAAAGAAATTATTTAATTAAATTCAGGGAAAACTATTTGTTAAGCAGCTCTCTTTTACTTCTA
The DNA here is from genome assembly GCF_901765095.1 of Microcaecilia unicolor. Classification (NCBI taxonomy): domain Eukaryota; kingdom Metazoa; phylum Chordata; class Amphibia; order Gymnophiona; family Siphonopidae; genus Microcaecilia; species Microcaecilia unicolor. Next base: position 68,043,257 of record NC_044032.1, on the reverse strand, counting down.
TCCCACTGTCAGTTGGTGTACCTCAGGAATCTGTCCTGGGACCTCTTCTCTTCTCCATCTATACTTCTTCCCTTGGTACTCTGATCTCATCCCATGGTTTTCAGTATCATCTTTATGCTGATGACTCCCAGATCTACCTCTCCACACCAGAAATCTCAGCAGGAATCCAGGCCAAAGTATCAGCCTGCCTGTCTGACATTGCTGCCTGGATGTCTCAGCGCCATCTGAAACTAAACATGATCAAGACTGAGCTTCTTATCTTTCCCCCTAAACCAACCTCTCCTCATCCCCCATTCTCTATTTCTGTGGATTCTTGTCTCATCAGCTCGTAACCTTGGGGTCATCTTCGACCAGTGGCGTACCGGGGGGGGGGGGCGGTCCACCCCGGGTGCACGCCGCTGGGGGGTGCCGCGGTGCGCGCCTGTCGGCTGCGAGTTTGAATCGCTATGCTAAAGTCTCTCGTTCGCTGCAGCTCCCTCCCTCTAACCTGTTCCGGGGCAGAGGGAGGGAGCTGCAGCAAATGAGAGACTTTAGCATAGCGATTCGAACTCGCAGCCGACAGGCGCATGCCGTGGAACCCCCCCTAGCGGCGTGCACCCGGGGGGCTGTCATTTTGCCGGGGGCGGGGCGCGCTGTACCCGGGAGGGGAGCGCATCGGCGATCCACCCCGGGTGTCGTCGACGCTAGGAACGCCACTGTCTTCGACTCCTCCCTCTCCTTCTCTGCACTGCACATATTCAACAGACTGCTAAAACCTGTCGTTTCTTTCTCTATAATATCAGCAAAATTCACCCTTTCCTTTCTGAGCACACTAGCAGAACCCTCATCCACGCTCATCTTGCTTAGACCATTGCAACTTGCTTCTCACAGGTCTCCCACTTAGCCATCTCTCTCCTCTTCAATCTGTTCAAAATTCTGCTGCACGACTAATATTCCGCCAGGGTCGTTATGCTCATATTAGCCCTCTCCTCAAGTCTCTTCATTGGCTTCCTATCCGTTTCTGCATACAGTTCAAACTCCTCTTATTGACCTATAAGTGCATTCACTCTGCAGCTCCTCAGTACCTCTCCACTCTCATCTCTCCCTACATTCCTCCCCGGGAACTCCGTTCACTGGGTAAATCTCTCTTATCTGCACCCTTCTCCTCCACCGCTAACTCCAGACTCTGTTCCTTTTATCTTGCTGCACCATATGCCTGGAATAGACTTCCTGAGCCAGTATGTCAAGCTCCATCTCTGACCATCTTCAAATCTAGGCTAAAAGCCCACCATTTTGATGCTGCTTTTAACTCCTAACCCTTACTCACTTGTTCCGTACCCTTATTTTATCACCCCCACCTTAGTAATTCCCTTATCTCTTATTTGTCCTCTTTGTCTGTCCTAATTAGATTGTAAGCTCTGCTGAGCAGGGATTGTCTCTTCATGTTCAAGTGTACAGTGCTGCGTACATCTAGTAGCGCTATAGAAATGATAAGTAATAGTAGTAGTAGTAGCTCTCTTTTTAAGTTGTAAATCTGCTCAGATTCAGTCTGTTATGAACCATTTATGATTAGAACCCACAATTTTGTAACTATAATTCTTATCATACCCACTCAAATGATTACCTAAACAGATTTGCAACATTTTTTTAAACATGGACTTTTGGGGGAGGAAGATGAAGTGTATTTTTTGTTTTTTACTACCAGGCAGTTTCTTCCAGATTCTTTGTATTTCTAGGGGTAGAAAACTGGCATCTTAGTCTTCATTTGCAGCTAGCTCAGGATTTTCACCCTTTCGTTGATGTCCCCCATTTCCAAAATACCTAGGGCCCTGTTTACTAAGGCGCGTTAGCATTTTTAATGTGCCTACAGGGGCCCTTTTACTAAGCCGCGTAGGCGCCTACGTGCACCCAACCCACGTCAGTTTGGAGTTACCGCCTGGCTACTGTGTGGCCCTTGCAGTAATTTCATTTTTGACGTGTATGTGTGTGCTACACACACCAGAAAATAATTTTATTTTCTGGCGTGCGGCAAAAACCAGGCAGTAATTGTCATTCTACACACATTGACAATTACCACACAGTTAACACATGAGATCTTACCACTATCAATGGCTGGCGGTAGGGTCTCAAACGCAAAATGGACACGTGCCAATTTTTGTTTTCCTGCACATCCATTTTCGGCAAAATTTTTATAAAAATGGCCTTTTTAAAGGCGCACTGAAAAATGGATCTGAACATTCCCAAAACACACGCCTACACTAGTGCAGACCATTTTTTGGTGCACAATTAGCACGGGCGTTAACTGTGTATATGCCTATAGGGATATTGTAGGCATATACACGGTTAATGCACATACATGTTTAACACGCATTAAAAATGCTAACACACCTATAACACGGCTTAGTAAACATGGCTCCTAGTAAACTGTGATAGACCTGGGATGTGCAAGAGAGTTCTTTCCTGCTAGGGAGGTAAAATTCCTTGACAAAATCAAGGACTGCTTTATGGAGCAGCTGGTTCAGGAGCCAACAAGAGGAGGAACAATTCTAGATCCAGTCCTTAGTGGAGCAAATGATTTGGTACAGGAGGTAGTGGTGCTGGGGCCTCTTGATAACGGTGATCATAACATGATCAAACTTGATATCAGCTCTGGAGTAAGTCCACACAGGAAATCCAATATGTTAGCATTTAACTTTCAAAAAGGAGACTATGATAAAATGTGAAGAATGGTAAAAAAAATACTTAGAGGAGCGGCTTCGAAGGTCAAAAATTTACGTCAGACTAGAACGAAGCCTTGCGCGGGATCGGGAAGAAGAGGACCTCGGCTCGGCTGGCGGGGCTTGGGGTCCCCTGCCAGCAAAGGTAGGCGACGGCGGGTTGGCGGCGGGAGGGGGTGGTCAAAGTTGGTGGCGGGGGGGGTTCGGAAATGGCAGGGCGGGTCAAAGTTGGTGGCAGGGGGTTCAGCAATGGCAGGGGGGTCAGCGGCGCCGGGGGTGGGGATAAAATTTGCCCCTCACCTCGGGCTCTGGATCCCCCCCTCCCGCCAGTCTGGCTATGCCCCTGTTCTGGATTCCTAGATTAGTGAGTAGCAATTGCAGTGCTCCCTCAAGAACCCTCACATATTTGCTTCTTGAGCCTTTATTAATTCCTTCTTCATTTCTGTAACCTGTGAAACCACTGAATAAATCTTGCTTGATTTGATTAATTATATTTTTTTGTAGATCCCATCTATTTCAGGTTTGCGAGTCTAGGGTCTCAGAAGGCTTTGTCCACCTTAGACCCTCAACACTATCTTGAACTGCAACTAAGATAGCCTGTTGTCTGGACTCATGACTTTAGGCCATCTATGGCAGGACACAGCTTTATTCAAACAAAACAGCAACTATAAAAACCCAAACTATTAACTGTTTTTTTTTTTGGGTTACCCCATATGTATCACCTATAATCACTATGGACTACAACCTGCCCTCTTGATCCCTGTCCAGCAAAGGTAGTACAACAAGCGAGCACAGGCCACATTGAAGGGGCCACAAAAATTGTTAACACCTCTCTTTTGGAAGGGCAGTTGACAACAACACATAAAAGAGCTGTGGTGCGCTCCCTGCTGACAAAGAACTCACTCGACCAGGGCAAGCTCAAAAACTACCGACCAGTCTCTAACATTCCTTTCCTAGCAAAACTTATAGAAAAGACAGTCTGTATTCAACTCAACGACTGACTAATTGAAAGTAACTGGCTAGACCCATGTCAATCTGGCTTCAGACCTGGATATGGAACAGAGACAGTTCATGCGTTTTTTCTTGACAATCTGCACAGAAATCGTGACAGGAGATTTGCCATGATACTAGTGTCGCTGGATTTCTCAGCCACCTTCAATACTGTGGATCATAATATCATGCTTACAAGGCTGGCAGAAACAGTTATCAGTGGCACAGTACAATGCTACTTGTCAGACAGACAACAGCAACAGCACATCATTACCTTGGGCACTAAATGTGGAGTGCCACAAGGATCCATACGGTCTTCCCATTTTATTTAATATCTACCTCAAGCCTCTGGCTGAGCTGCTTCGGTGATGGACACAAAATTCTACATCTATGTTGATGATGTGTAACTACTCATGCCCATTGAATCAGATCTACTCACAGCTCTGAGTAAACTGTCTGCCTGCCTAACCGCAACTCAGGAATGGGCAAACAACAAACTCTGCCTGAACCCAAGCAAAACAGAGATTGTTTGGGTACCTAATACAAGTGGACAAATACCTGACTTCAAAACTCCTTTTGGGAAATATGAAGTCCTCTTAAAATCACACGTCAGGAATCTTGGTATACAGCTAGACTCATCACTCACTCTGATCCCGCAAATTCAACAACCTTTAAAAATTGTCTCTATCACCTAATGCAGCTACAAAATCTCTCTCCATATATTGAAAAGACAAGTCTGACCACAGTGGACCATGCCATGATAACATCACAACTAGACTACTGTAATGCCCTATACACTACTCAAACAAAAGTAGTTTGCATCAGATCCAACTAATTCAGAATGCTGCAGCATGACTGATAGAAGGCTGCAAACAGAATGACCACATCACACCCTTCCTGCAAAAACTACACTGGCTACCAGTACCTTACAGGGCTAAATTTAAAACTCTGATTTTCAAGGCCCTCAGACAAAATGGGCCAGAGTACTTAAAGAATAAGTTAGCCCTTTACACACTTTTGAGAACTTTAAGATCTTGTCAAAGATCATTACTATCTGTCCCCTCATGAAAGGAAATTGTATGATGTGATACTCGCCAGTGAGCCTTCCCAGGAGTAGCCCCCACACTCTGGAATTTACTCCCAGAGTGGCTGCATATAACTCAAGACTACCTCTACTTCAGGAAGCAGGTAAAAACCAAGCTCTTCTCCCAAGCCTTTAATACGTGGAGGGGCATAATCGAACGGAAACGCCTATCTTCATGGATGTTTATCTCCGAGAATGGGTCCGTGAAGGGGCGGGCGAAACCGTATTTTCGAAAAAATGGATGTTTTTGAGCTGGGCGTTTGTTTTTTTTAGCGATAATGGAAACTAAAAACGCCCAGCTCAAAAACGTCCTATTCTGAGCCATTTGGTCGTGGGAGGGGCCACGATTCGTAGTACACTCGCCCCCATGACATGCCAGGACACCAACTGGGCACCCTAGAGGTCAGTGTGGTGGACTTCAGACAACGCTCCCACATGCATAGCTCCCTTACCACGGGTGCTGAGCCCCCAACCCCCCTCCCCCAAAACCCACTACCCACAAATGTACAACACTACCATAGCTCTTAGGGGTGAAGGGGGCACCTACATGTGGGTACAGTGGGTTTTGGAGGCCTCCCATTTACCAGCACAAGTGTTACAGGTAGGGGGGGAGGGGCCTGGGTCCACCTGGCTGAAGTGCACTGTGGTACCCACTAAAAGTGCTCCAGGGACCTGCATACACGCAGGCCTCTAGGACTTGCTGCTGCTGTATAACATCGGCACAGCAGTTGACACCTGAAGACTAATCTCTCCGAAAACGTCCTTTATTGGAATAACCACCTTTACTCACAGTTAACTGCAGATCAGAGGTTGTGCCCCACTGGCAATGAGTCTCCCTGGTACTGAGATTAGCAGTAGGTCCGAGCTTGCAGAATGGTGTACAATGCCCGCTTTCAGCCACATTCAAGGTAAGAACTAAGTTCTGTAACATGGCTAACACAGGAGAGGGAAGTAAACTGGCTTACAAAAACGGCCACTACCGCATGGACTACAACAGGAAACACAACAGGGCACACTCTGACCCAGTAGGCAGGGGGAAAAGCACCATGGGAGAAGAGCCTACCAACTACCAACATCGTGAGACTGTAACACAAGCTAATGAAATCACGGAGCCCAATACCCTACACCCACCACAATGCAATGCTGATGTGACCCTGTAGTGCACCTGAGAGCCACATCTGACCCAGGGAAAGGCTGTGAGATGATCAAACATATTCTGCTGTAATGGAGGTGGGTTCGGCATTTGAGGCTGGCATACAGGCTGGGAAAAAAGTTTTTTAAAGTGGGGGGGGTTTTGGTGGGAGGGGGTTAGTGACCACTGGGGGAGTCCGGGGACGTCATCCCCGATTCCCTCTAGTGGTCATCTGGGCAGTTGGGGCACTTTTTTGAGACCTGTTCGTGAAAAAAGAGGGTCCAAAAAATGTGACCCAAAATCGCGGTAAAAACGCCTTTTTTTTCGATTATCAGCTAAAGACGCCCATCTCTCCTCGGCCGATAACCACGCCCCAGTTCTGCCTTCACCACGCCTCTGACACGCCCCCGTCAACTTTACCCGTTTCCACGACGGATTGCAGTTGGAAACGCCCAAAATCGGCTTTCGATTATACCGATTTGGGCGCCCACGGGAGAAAGACGCCCATCTCCCAATTTGGGTCGCAATATAGGCGTTTTTCTGTTTCGAAAATAAGCTGGATAGTGTGACTGGCTATACACCTATTCTGCACCTAGACTAGCTTGCTACACCCACTATAACTTAAACCAGTTCTTTATAGCTTGATTAACTATACAAAGAACTTGCCTTTATTTTAGCCACCCATGTATTTATCCCCACTGTGCTTCATATCTTGTCCCCATCTATATATCTGCATTTGGCTCCTCAGCTATGTGGCAAGCTGTACTGTAGAAAAGCATTAGTATCATAGCAATGTTATTTGAACATTGTGTGCTTATTAGATATTCCATTGCTATTATGCTTACATCATATTATATCTCTGTTATTTGAATTTCTAGTGCTGTTAAACATGTATATTTTTTATCCTGTTTCATGGTAGTCCTATTATTAGGTTTCAATTTGCTGCTTTCAAGTTTTCCTCTTTCATTGTGTCTATGTCTTGTTCATTTTATTATTGTTATGCTGTTAACAAAACTGTAAGTTTGTTAAACTGTACCTATTGTACACTGGTTTTGGTGAATCTCTTCATTTAGGCAGTTAATAAATCCTAACAAATAAATATCCCCAAATCTATGGTCCATTCAACTAGTTGGTGCCAACCTAGTCATAATGGGTACCATGTATTTCTGAAGTATTGTCCCAACTTCCCATCCCACAGTGAGTTCATGCAGCAGCATACCACATCATCAAACAGAGTCTCCCATCTACTACTGACAGCACACAGCAGTGATGCACATGACCATATATGACAAGGTTGTGTGCCCTAATCCTCCATCCCTCTTCTCCAAACCTGTTCATTATCATAGGGAGCACTCTTCGCACATCAACATCATCATTAGCTGGGGCGGCATTGTGCAAGTTCTTGCTCCCCCCCCCCCCCCCCCTCACAACACCCAGTTATGTCAACAAAAGCTCTGATGATACTTTTTAAAAGGTCAAGGTCATGAATTGAGCTAAAAAAATATGTCCAGTCCAGTGTTCTAAAGATGGAATCCATTAGTATGGGACAGACCTGGACAATCATCAGTCAACAACTCATAAGAAAGAAAAAGCCTACTGATCATCAATACAAATGTGGAAACTTCAGCATTCACCCGCCTCCAAAGATTCTCCACAGCTTTGTGACTTCTAGGGCCGTGCCATTCTCTCCTTGGAATACTTTGATTCCAAACAGTTATCATATAGTAGAAATAGTAACAAGTCAAGAACAAATCTTGTTTCATCTGTTGAATATGTTCTGCTCCTTTAGTCCAACAAATGTCATTACATCCCTGATGAATTAATAAATAACACGGACAGAGTGTATGCTGAACATGTGTCCTTTGTTGAGGCAGTATAGTAAGTGACTCACATAAACATAAACATAAAATTGGCATCCATTAGAGAAGGCACATAGATTTGATAATGTATCCCATATTCATATGTGTATTTTCATTGGCTCCTCATACATTAATCTTAACTCATAGAGCCTTCTATGATAGGTCTTTCTAAGTTTTCAAGTTTTTCCAAGTTTTATTTAAAATGTGATATACTGCCCATAGGAATAACATTCTGGACAGTTTACAATATAAAATTATTTATATAAAATGGAAAGGAACGCCAAGCCCTCCCTCATTTGCTGAGCATGTGATAGCTTATATTCTTGGGAGGGCATAGAAATCCACTGCTGAATTTAAACTCACAGTTCCTGCACTATCCAAAACTCGCTGGACATCCATTCAGGTGGGGATGTTCTTGTACTTGGCCCCCATCCTATAAAAAGCTGAAGGATTATCAGTCAAATTAAGCATATTTGGGAAAATTGTGGTCATTCTGAAGGAATTTTAATAGTGTGAGAGTTTGGCAATCCCCAGCGGTCACCAATACAGTTGTTGAGCAATTTTTGGATGCCTTGGGTGGTATAGGTTTTGGTGTGTACTTCAGAGGGTCATTGTTTGTGCAGGTATAGCCTGAAGCTTGATGCCAGAGAAGATGCTGTAAAAATATTGCCTTCCAGGAGCGTTTTTCAGTTTCGGTTGCATTTTTGGCCTGGGGTGACCAGTAACCTATTTCAAACAGTGGCAATCCAGGTCACAAGTACCTGGCAGAAACCCAAATAGTAGCAGCATTCCATGATACCAATCCCAGGGCAAGCAGTGGCTTCCCCCATGTCTATCTCAATAGTAGAGAATGGACATTTCCTCCAAGAACTTGTCCAAACATTTTTAACCCAGATATGAAACCACTGCTTTTTAACATATTTATAAACGATCTAGAGATGGGAGTAACTAGTGAGGTAATTAAATTTCCTGACAACACAAAGTTACTCAAAGTTCTTACATCACAAGAGGATTGTGAAAAATTACAAGAGGGCCTTATGAGACTGGGAGACTCGGCCAAATGAAAGATGATGTTTAATGTGAGCAAGTACAAAGTGATGAATGTGGGAAAGAGGTTTCACATTAGGAGCCACCAACCAGGAAAAAGATCTAGGCGTCATCATTGATGATACGTTGAAACCCTCTGCTCAGTGTGCTGCAACGGCTAAGAAAGCAATTAGAATGTTAGGTATTATTAGGCAAGGAATGGAAAACAAAAATGATGGCATTATACCTTTGTATTGCTCCATGGTGCAACAGCACCTTGAATTTTGTTTTCAATTCTGGTCACAGCATCTCAAAACAGATATAGTGGAATTAGAAAAGGTACAGAGAAGGATGATATAAATTATAAAGGGGACGGGATGACTTCCCTATAAGGAAAGGCTAAAGCAGCTAGCGCTTTTCAGCTTGGAGAAAGATGGCTGAGGGGAGATATGATAGAGGTCTATAAAATAATGAGTGGAGTGGAATGGGTAGATGTGACTTGTTTGTTTACTCTTTCCAAAAAATACTAGGACTAGGGGGCACAGGATGAAGCTACAATGTAATAAATTTAAAACGAATTGGAGAAAGTATTTCTTCACTTAATGTGTAATTAAACTCTGGAATTCGTTTCCGAAGAATGTAGTAAAAGCAGTTAGCTTAGTGGGGTTTAAAAAAGGTTTGAATGGCATCCTAAAGGAAAAGTCTATAGACCATTATTAAAATGGACTTTAGGAAAATCCACTGCTTATTTCTAGGATAATTGTCAAAACAGAAATTGTGCCTGCGCTCTGTCGAGCATAAGATATATACCAAAATATTAAATACACATGAATACAAGTATGTATTTCTTCTTTTGCTTGTTCAATATATGTAGTGGAGTAGTCTCATATATATCTCACGGGAAAAAAGTTCTTAGTTTTTTTCACCCAGTAACTGGGTGTATTGCCCGTGTATGTTGTCTAATCATTGACTTAACCTCCACCAACCTTTGCTACTCTTATAGATATTAATTCATCTCTCTTTGACTAAACACTATCAGCAAATTTTGTGCAGCACTTAACTTAAATGGGTTGGTGGTTGGTGGTTTTAAGAGCACCAACCCATTTAAGTTAAGTGCTGCACAAAATTTGCTGATAGTGTTTAGTCAAAGAGAGATGAATTAATATCTATAAGAGTAGCAAAGGTTGGTGGAGGTTAAGTCAATGATTAGACAACATACACGGGCAATACACCCAGTTACTGGGTGAAAAAAACTAAGAACTTTTTTCCCGTGAGATATATATGAGACTACTCCACTACATATATTGAACAAGCAAAAGAAGAAATACATACTTGTATTCATGTGTATTTAATATTTTGGTATATTTCTAGGATAAGCAGCATAAAATGTATTGTACTATTTTGGGATCTTGCCAGGTACTTGTAACCTGGATTGGCCATTGTAGGAAACAGGATGCTAGGCTTGATGGACCTTCTGTTGGTCATGGTATGGCAATACTTATGTACTTATGTATTTATGCTAACCACTGTTAACACATTCTTTGGCAACGAGTTCCAGAGCTTAACTATTCCTTGAATGAAAAAATATTTCCTCCTGTTTATTTCAAAAGTATTTCCATGTAATTTCAATGAGTGTCACCTGGTATTTGTACTTTTTGAAAGAGTGAAAAATCGATTCACTTATACCCATTCTACACTACTCAGGATTTTGAATACCTTGATCATATCCCCCTTCAGCCATCTCTTTTCCAAGCTGAAGAGACCTAACCTCTTTAACCTTTCCTCATATGAGAGGAGTTCCATCCCCTTTATTATTTTGGTTACTCTTCTTTGAACCTTATCTAATTCCGCTATATCTTTTTAAAGATACAGCGACCAGAACTGAATGCAATACTTAAGGTGAGGTCGCACAATGGAGCAATAAAGAAGCATTATAATATGATTGGTCTTATTTACCATCTCTTTCCTAATAATTCCTAGCATTGTGTTTGCTATTTTTGGCTGCTGCCGCACACTGTGTAGAAGATTTCAGCATATTGTCTACAATGACAACTAGGGCTTTTTCTTGGGTGCTGACTCCTCAGGTGGACCCAAGCATTAGATAACTACACTTTGGGTTATTATTTCCAATGTGCATTACTTTATATTTGTCCACATTAAATTTTATCTGCCATTTCAATACCTTGTCTTCAAATTTCCTTAGGTCTTCCTGCAATTTTTCACAGTCCGCATGTGTTTTGACAACTTTGAATAGTTTTGTGTCACCTGCAAAATTAATCACCTCACTTGTCATTCCAATTTCCAGATCATTTATATATATAAACCCTACCCATTGTTTTTTGTCCAATAACATTTTCTAGTCCACAAAAGAACATTGCCTCCTATCCCATGACTTTTTAATTTTCTCAGGAGTCTCTCATGAGGAAATTTGTCCAAAGCTTTCTGAAATTCTAGATACACTACATCACCTGGCTCACCTTTTTCCACATGTTTATTTATGCCTTCAGAGAAATGAAGCAAATTGGTGAGTCAAGACTTTCCTTGGCTGAACCCATGCAGATTCTGTCCCATTAAACCATGTTGGTCTATGTGTTTTCTAATTTTATTCTTTATAGTAGTTTTCACTATTATCCTGGGCACTGAAGTTAGGTGTACCAGTCTGTAATTTCCTGGATCGCTCCTGGAACTCTTTAAAAAAATCATCAATACATTGGCCATCCTTCAATCTTCAGGTACTATGGATGATTTTAACAACAGGTTACAGATCATTAACAGCAGATCAGCAATTTCATGTTTGAGTTCTTTCAGTACCGTCACGATTATGACTGTTTTCTTGGTCTGTGCTCACCTCGCCCTCTGGTGGCCAGTACCGGTGACTGCTTTAAACTCTGTTACTGTTTTCCAAACATGTTCCAGAGGCCAGTCCGGTCTGGATTTTCCGATCTGCCAGACTTGCTTGGCTTGTCTGTACCTAAGCAGCACCCTTACTTGCCTTGAGATTCCTGCAGTGAGTCTCAGCTGGTGATGGTCTTTTTAAGCGCCAGTGAGCTTTGTTGCTTTGCCTTTGCAATGCCAAAGGTTGAGGTTTGTGTACTTTGTGCACTTCTGCCTTGTCTTGCTTTGCCTTGTTTCTTGTCAGTATTCCTAGTCTTAGTCTGTGTTCCAAGCTTGTTTGAGTCTCCTGAATCCTGTCTTGAATCCTGTCCTGTTTTGCTCCTTCCATGTCTGCTTTTGGCTTCCTTCCCCTTCTGTTTGTGAACCTTGTATCTTGTCTGTTTGAGACCCTGTATCTTGAATCCTGTTCTAGCCAAGCTTGTGTCTGTATTCTTGTCTGTTTGAGACCCTGTATCTTGAATCCTGTTCTAGCCAAGCTTGTGTCTGTATTCTTGTCTGTTTGAGACCCTGTATCTTGAATTCTGTTCTAGCCAAGCTTGTGTCTGTATCCTGTCTGTTTGAGACCCTGTATCTTGAACCCTGTCTAGTCTAGCTTGTTTCTGCCCTCTGAGTCCAGTAAGTCACAAATTGACCCAAGGTGCATAGCTCCCTTACCTTGGTTGCTGAGCCCCCCCAACCCCCCCAACCCCACTCCCCACAACTGTACACCACTACCATAGCCCTTAGAGATGAAGGGGGGCACCTACATGTGGGTACAGTGGGTTTCGGGTGGGTTTTGGAAGGCTCCCATTTACCACCACAAGTGTAATAGGTGAGGGGCACGGGCCTGGGTCTGCCTGCCTAGAGTGCACTGCACCCTCTAAAAAGTGCTCCAGTACTGCTCCAGTACTGCTGTCATGGAGCTGGGTATGACATTTGAGACTGGCATAGAGGCTGGCAAAAAAAAGTTTTGTTTTGTTTTTTTTTTTGGATGGGAGGGGGTTGGTGACCACTGGGGGAGTAAGGGGAGGTCATCCCCCATTCTCTCCGGTGGTCATCTGGTCAGTTCGGGCACCTTTTCAAGGCTTGGTCGTGAACAAAAAGGGACCAAGTAAAGTCGGCCAAATGCTTGTCAGGGCCGGCTTTCTTTTTTCCATTATCAGCCGAAGCCGGCCATCTCTTAACCATGCCCCCGTCCCGCCTTCGGTACACTGCCGACACGCCCCCTTGAACTTTCGCCAGCTCCGCAATGGAAAGCAGTTGAAGCTGGCCAAAATCAGCTTTCGATTATACCGATTTGACCGGGTTTAGGAGATGGCCAGCCCTCTCCCGATTTGTGTCGGAAGATGGCCGGCCTTCTCGTTCGAAAATAAGCAGGATAATAACATAGTAGAAGACGGCAGAGAAAGACCTGTACGGTCCATCCAGTCTGCCCAACAAGATAAACTCATATGTGCTACTTTATGTGTATACCTGACCTTGATTTGTATCTGTCATTTTCAGGGCACAGACCGTAGAAGTCTGCCCAGCACTAGCCCCGCCTCCCACCACCGGTGCTGCCACACAATCTCTGCTAAGCTTCTGAGGATCCATTCCTTCTGAACAGAATTCCTTTATGTTTATCCCAAGCATTTTTTAATTGTGTTTTGCTTATATTTATTTATTCAACAAAATATATAGAAAATATAACTTATCTTTTGTTCTTCTTATCAACTATCAAATTGTCATGGGACCAGCAACCGACTTGGTCCATGTTTCATGGTCCCTGCCTCAGCAAATTAGTCTCCTGATAAAAATTCTTTTAAAAAACAATAACCTAACCTAATACTGATGTCCTGAAACCCATTACCATTAGCACTACTTATACATGGAAGTTGTGCAATGGAGGCTACTGGGATCATGCCATTTATTTTATCCACATGTATGTTTCCTAAAATGTTTGCTCCCATTACATGCACTGGCAAATAGATATGTATTCCTGCAGGTGTTTTAGAAAAAGCTCTGAGTCAGCAATTCCTTTTCTAAAATATCATTGTAATTAAGTACACCCCAATCTGGATGACTTATTAATGATCTCTGTGTTCTATATAAAACACCTGTCCTAAAGTTAAATGTACCCTTATGAAGTACCATGAGAATATCACTAAATGACACTATTCCCCTTTTGGATCTTGGCGCTAGCAGAACAGGAGGGACTGGGGATTGCTCCTGTCTGCCCCCTAAACCACCATAGATATTTCAAGCATAGGTGCCGACTCCGTGGGTGCTGTGGGTGCTCGAGCACCCACAATATTTTAACCCGCGTCGCCTTCCTGCCGCCCAGAACTTAAAACTCATCTTACCTCGGTCCCGGCAGCAGTGAAGGGCGAGCATGTCCTGTTTCCGCGAGGGCAGGACCAGAGCTGAGAGAGAAGGGAAGGCTGAAGACGAGCCTGCTCGCCTTTCACTGCTGCCGGGACCGAGGTAAGATGAGCTTTAAGTTCTGGGTGGCAGGAAGGCGACCGTGTCAAAAGGAGGATGGAGGACTGTTGTGGGAGAAGTCGGGCTGGGGTTGGGACTGGCAATCGGAGGAGAGGGGGGCCTGGAATGGAGGAGAGGGGGGGTCTGGAACTCAGAGGAGAGGAGGGGGGCTGGAACTCAGAGGAGAGGGACTTCGAGGGACTGGCAAAAGTACACCTGAGAATGGAATGGATATAGCACCGTTCACGGAAGAGAGTGTGTATCAACAACTTGGAAAGCTAAAGGTGGACAAAGCCATGGGACCGGACAGGATCCACCCCAGAATATTGAGGGAGCTCAGAGAGGTTCTGGCGGGTCCTCTTAAAGATTTGTTTAATAAATCCTTGGAGACGGGAGAGGTTCCAAGAGATTGGAGAATGGCGGAGGTGGTCCCTCTTCACAAAAGTGGTGATAGGGAAGAAGCTGGAAACTACAGGCTGGTAAGCCTCACTTCGGTTATTGGAAAAGTAATGGAAGCAATGCTGAAGGAAAGGATAGTGAATTTCCTGGAAGCCAATAAGTTGCAAGATCCGAGACAACATGGTTTTACCAGAGGGAAATCGTGCCAAACGAATCTCATTGAATTCTTTGATTGGGTAACTGGAGAATTGAATCATCGACGTGCTATAGACGTAATCTACTTAGATTTTAGCAAAGCTTTTGACCCGGTTCCCCACAGGAGGCTCTTAAATAAACTAGGTGGGCTGAAGATAGGTCCCGAAGTGGTGAACTGGATTAGGAACTGGTTGACGGACAGACAACAGAGGGTGGTGGTAAATGGAGTTCGCTCGGAGGAGGGAAAGGTGAGTATTGGAGTGCCTCAGGGATTGGTGCTGGGGCCGATTCTGTTCAATATATTTGTGAGTGACATTGCCGAAGGATTAGAAGGTAAAGTTTGCCTATTTGCGGATGATACCAAGATTTGCAACAGAGTGGACACCCGGGAGGGCGTGGAAAGCATGAAAAAGGATCTGAGGAAGATAGAAGAATGGTCTAAGGTTTGGCAATTAAAATTCAATGCGAAGAAATACAAAGTGATGCATTTAGGGAGTAGAAACCCACGTGAGACTTATGTGTTAGGCGGTGAGAGTCTGATAGATACTGAGGGGGAGAGGGATCTTGGGGTGATAGTATCCGAGGATCTGAAGGCGACGAAACAGTGTGACAAGGCAGTGGCCATAGCGAGAAGGTTGCTAGGCTGTATAGAGAGAGGTGTGATCAGCAGGGGTTGGTGTCCATGTAAAAGTCGTTGGTGAGGCCCCACCTGGAGTATTGTGTTCAGTTTTGGAGGCCGTACCTTGCGAAGGATGTTAAAAAACTGGAAGCGGTGCAAAGAAAAGCTACGAGAATGGTATGGGATTTGCGTTCCAAGACGTATGAGCAGAGACTTGCTGACCTGAACATGTATACCCTGGAGGAAAGGAGGAACAGGGGTGATATGATACAGACGTTCAAATACTTGAAAGGTATTAATCCACAAACAAATCTTTTCCAGAGAAGGGAAGGCGGTAGAACAAGAGGACATGAAATGAGATTGAAGGGGGGCAGATTCAGGAAAGATGTCAGGAAGTATTTTTTCACAGAGAGGGTGGTGGATGCTTGGAATGCCCTCCCGCGAGAGGCGGTGGAGATGAAAACGGTAACGGAATTCAAACATGCGTGGGATATGCATAAAGGAATCCTGTGCAGTAGGAATGGATCCTCAGAAGCTTAGCCGAAATTGGGTGGCAGAGCAGGTGGGGGAAGAGGGGTTGGTGGTTGGGAGGCGAGGATAGTGGAGGGCAGACTTATACGGTCTGTGCCAGAGCCAGTGATGGGAGGCGGGACTGGTGGTTGGGAGGTGGGAAATACTGCTGGGCAGACTTGTACGGTCTGTGCCCTGAAAAAGGCAGGTACAAATCAAGGTAAGGTATACACATATGAGTTTATCTTGTTGGGCAGACTGGATGGACCATGCAGGTCTTTTTCTGCCGTCATCTACTATGTTACTATGAGAGGGGGTCCAGGAACTCGGAGGAGAGGGGGACTGAAAAGGGGCAGGTGGTGTTTGGGGCGAGTTACTGGACATGGAGGGGAGGGGAGAAATCGCTGGACATGGAAGAGAGGGCAAGAGAGAGATGAGACTTGTTGGACATGGATGGAGGGGGGGAGGGCAGAGGAGAGAGGAGAATTGCTGGATATGAATGGAGGAGAGGGCAGGGTAGAGAGGAGAATTGCTGGATATGAATGGAGAGGGGGGATAGGGGGGAGGGAATGCAACAACTGTAAAAAAAAAAAAATTTCAACACCCCGAATCATTTTGAAAAGTTGGCTCCTATGATTTCAAGTAGGGGTGAGGAATGGTCATGGTGGGGGGGGGGGGGGGGTAAGGGGATCTTTCGGAGCTTGGAAGGGGTGCCCTTTGGGAAGGAGACACACCTGGGAGTGGGTTTTGGTGCACTACTGGGGTGATCACTATTGGGGGGGGGGGGCTTGATGAGAGGGAAACCTTGATGGGGGACCTGCATGGGGGACTATTAGTACGAGTTCTGCCCCTTTAAGAGATGGCCCAGAAGCTGGTGTTATTGTACTATAATGTGAAAGCCATAATGGGACTTAAAAGGTAAAAAGCCATTTGTTTAGCTTTTCTGTATATACCATTATTGAATATTTCTAAGAGTTTAATAATTTAATGATATAAATAGATATTGCAATACATAAAAGCAGTAAAGAAAATTGGTTGCTATAGATACCCTAAAGAAAACTAAACCCAGTAAATGTGCTAATGGCTTGGCAAATTAGCAGCCATGAAGAAAGAGTCAGACCTCTTTTGTCAGGGTGTTTTTAATATATTCCATGTTTTTAGATTCCAAAAATCACTTCAAAATAAGAACTTTCACCACAGAAATATGAAACAACTTCAAAACCTGTGGACTTTAAGGAATCAATCTTGATTCTGTCACTAAAAACAGTATGGAGAAAAAGACCTCAAACCTTCCTGTGGTACTCAGTGAACTTTCTCAATAACTTAAGTACTGCACAGAGTAACTTCATCATTGGCCAAAAAGCCTCCCGCTTATTTTAAACAATTTATTTTTATTGCTTATATTTTCTTCTTAATACTCTCTTATGTTTTCTTATATTTGGATACGCTGCAATATGGTGCAGTATTAACAAAAAACCACAACTGACAATAGCTCATGGCTTCCAGCTCTAATCTTCTTTTCCTGATGGGGACCCGTTCTGCCCACCGGTTGTGTCAAAGGAAGCTGGTTATATATGTGCCATTGTGTTCAAACACCATCTATAAAAACAGCATGACTAGGGACATTCGAGGAAGTTACGTGGGAATACTTTTAAAACAAATAGGAGGAAATATTTTTTCACTCAACGAATAGTTAAGCTCTGGAGCTCTTTGCCGGAGGATGTGGTAATAGCGGTTAGCGTATCTGGGTTTAAAAAAGGTTTGGACAAGTCCTGGAGGAAAAGTCCGTAGTCTGCTATTGAGACAGACATGGGAAGCAACTGCTTGCCCTGGAAATTGTAGTATGGAGTGTTGTCATGATTTGGGTTTCTGCCAGGTTCTTGTGACCTGGCTTTTGGGGATACTGGACTAGAAGGACCATTGGTCTGACCCAGTATGGCTACTCTTATGTTCTTATGTAGCATAAGCAATGTAGAGGCATAATGAAAGAATACAAAAATCCTAAAATATGATCAAAGCTTCTGGGAACTTACTAGTACTTTATATCAGGCATGCTAATCACAGGGGAGACCACAACTATGGTAACCCAGCAAAGAAAACCTTTTGAACCAAATTTCCACCACAAAAGTATTTATTCAGTTTAGAAGGTGAAATTCATCATTGCTTTTGTTTTAAAAAGCACAACCTGACTCAGAGGACCGGTATATTTTAAGAACACTGAATAGACCTCCTGTAAAAGTGGTTTGGTTGGATGGCTCCCACTTGAGATCACATACATATGTATGACTGACAATCAGTATGCCATTCCTGTTAGATGGGGTCACTCTCCAGATGTTGCAAACATCTGGAATTGGTCAGAAGCAGCACACGGTGCATATTCCTATTGTCATGTCAGCTCAAACTAATAGTCCCATTGACACATAGAAATGAGGGTCAAACAAGTTGTACATAGACCAATTTAATACTCTGTAACTAGGTTTTGAGTTATTTTCCCTCATCAGATGGTGAGAAAATAATGCAGTTACATTATATTTAAATAGTACAGAGTCAGAAAGGTGTTAGATTGTCTCCATATGTCATCAGAACTCAGTAAAGGGAAAGGGTAAACATCCAGATTGGATTGTGGCTATCTCAGATAATTCTGAATGGGTAAAACCTGCCATTTTGGATTGATCCCTCTCACCTTTGCAGTTGTTAATTTAACTGAATGGCACTTGCCATGGTGCCATCCTCCTAAATTTGTCCGATGCTAGTGGGATGTCAGGAAGGGGTTATTGGGAAAGGGAATCAGATACTGGAGGGTGTCTGGAGGGGACATCAGATAAACAGGATGTTGGGGGATGTCAGGAAGGGAGATTGAATAGTGAAGTGGTGCTGGGAGAAGGGATCAGATAATGGTGGGTGCGGAGGAAATGGACAAGGGGAGGAATTTTGGGGACAGGTTGCGCCACTGAGGCAGCTCTTCTTCATATCTATGAGGACCTACAGAATGTTACATACAGTGGCAGACAGCTCACATTGTCCCACACTATTTGCCACTCTATGGCACATGATGCTCCTGAGGTAAGGATCTGCCGTGTGTGGTAATTGCAGAACAGATGCTGGGCATGCCCCCTGCATTTACTGCACTGATTTTGTATTTACCATGAACCAGTTTGTGCAAATTACACATGGTAAGTATAAGAACTTAACACACTTTAGTAAAAGAGTTCCTAAGTGTTTAACAGAAGAAATAATGCAAATTAACCTAACACAGAACTGAAACAGTTAAACTGTTATGTTAACACTGCACATTAACTATCCTCTGTCACCTTCCAGTCAAGGAGTTCCTAACCCAGTCAGTCACTTTATGGCCTATAACCGAGGGCACTCAGTTTATTTGTAAGTCCTCTATGCAGAACTGTGTCAAAGGCTTTGAGAAAGTCTAAGTACTCCACATCTAGCAGTCTCCCTTGATCCAACTCTCCAGTTAAAGAAATTGACCACATTTGTCTGACAAGACCTGCCTCTGGTGTAACCATGCTGCCTTGGGCCCTGTAATCTATTGGATTCCAGAAACCTCAATATTCTCTGTTTTGGGAACATTCCTATTAATTAGACTAACTGACCTGTAGTTTCCAACTTCCTCCTTACTTTTGCTTCTCCAGTCCTCTAGGACCACTCCCATCTCTAGAGAAGCAATAAAAGGTCAGAAACTGAAACTGCCAGAACTTCCTTAAGTTGATTCAGTACCCTTGGATGTATGCCATCCAGAACCATTGCTTTGTCCACCTTTAGTTTAGCTAGTTCCTCTTGAACACAATCTTTTGAAAATTGCTGAGGGTCTACCACACTTCCATTCGTATTTGTGTTTATCTTTTGCGATCATAAGTGTTGCCATACTGGGACAGAGCGAAGGTCCATTAAGCCCAGCATCCTGTTTCTTACAGTGGCCAAGCAAGAAACAATGGAGAAAACAAGGAATTCTCTCGCAGATGGTGTCCAACAAACTTCTTTATTTCAACAAACTTCAAAATTTAAAAGCAGTAAAGGAGACCCGACATGACTCATGTTTTGGTCCTACCAGCTTGCATCAGGGGTCTAGGAATTAAGTCAAATCCTACATATTCCAAGAAATATCATCAGATAAAGTCTCCACTGGCAACCCTAAAAAAACTTGAACAGCAAACCTCTGGCTTGACACTGGCTATGTCGTGCGACGTGGAGGGGCATAATCGAATGTCGCCGGCGATCTATTTTGGCGGCGGTGCAACAGCTGGCTGGAACCGTATTATCAAAAAAGATGGCCGGCCATCTTTTTTTTCGATAATACAGTTTAGCCCGGCCAAATGCCAGAGTTCGCCAGGTTTGAGATCACCGGTTTTGTTTTTCAGCGATAATGGAAAAAAATGCCGGCCATCTCAAACCCGGCGAAATCCAAGGTATTTGGTCATTGGAGGAGCCAGCATTTGTAGTGCACTGGTCCCCCTGACATGCCAGGACACCAACCGGGCACCCTAGGGGGCATTTCTAAAAAATTTTAAAAAATACCAAAAAAACTCCCAGATGCATAGCTCCCTTACCTTGGGTACTGAGCCCCCCAAATCCCCACCCAAACCCACTCCCCACAACTCTACACCATTACCATAGCCCTTATGGGTGAAGGGGGGCACCTACATGTGGGTAGAGTGGGTTTGGGGGGGATTTGGAGGGCTTAACATTTACCACCACAAGTGTAACAGGTAGGGGGGGATGGACCTGGGTCTGCCTGCCTGAAGTGCACTGCACCCATTAAAAACTGCTCCAGGGACTTGCATACTGCAAAGGTTTTGATTTGTATTTTTTTAGTGTGGGAGGGGGTTGGTGACCACTGGGGGAGTACGGGGAGGCCATCCCACATTCCCTCCGGTGGTCATCTGGTCAGTTGGGGCAACTTTTTGAGGCTTGGTCGTGAAAATAAAAAGACCAAGAAAACCTAGTGAAATACTGCTTAACGCCGCTTTTTTTTCCATTATCCGCAAAAGCCGGCCATCTGGTAGCCACGCCCATGCCCGCCCATGTCCCTGCTTCGCTACACCGCAGACACACCCCGTCCCTTGAACTTTCACCGGCGAGGCGACGGGAAAGCGGTGATGCTGTCAAAAAAGCCACTTTCGATTATACCGATCACGCCGCTTTTGAGAGATTGCCGGCTAACTCCCGATTTATGTCGGGAAATGGCCGGCGATCACTTTCGAAAATAAGCCTGTTAGCCGGTTAAGTACAAATATTGAGTACACCACTATCATAGCCCTTACGGGTGAAGGGGACACCTATATGTGGGTACAGTGGATTTCTGGTAAGTTTTGGAGGGCTCACAAGACTGGGCATCCAAATGGCAGATGACATTTAATTTGAGCAAGTGCTAAGTGATGCATGTGGGAAAGAGGAACCTGAACTGTAGCTACGTAATGCAAGGTTCCACATTAGGAGTCACCAACCAGGAAAGGGATCTAGGCATCATCGTTGATGATATGTTGAAACCCTCTGCTCAGTGTGCAGTGGTGGCTAAGAAAGCAAATGGAATGTTAGGTATTTTTAGGAAAGGAATGGAAAACAAAAATGAGGACATTATAATGCCTTTGTATCGCGCCATCGTGCGACTGCACCTTGAATATTATGTTTAATTCTGGCCACCTTATCTCAAAAAAGATATAGTGGAATTAGAAAACATACAGAGAAGGGTGACGAAAATGATAAAGGGGATGGGAAGACTTCCCTATAAGGAAAGGCTAAAGTGGCTAGGGCTCTTCAGCTTGAAGAAAAGATGGCTGAGGGGAGATATGATAGAGGTCTATAAAATAAAGAGTGGAATGGAATGGGTAGATATGAATCGTTTGTTTACTCTTTCCAAAAATACTAGGACTAGAGGGCACTCAATGAAGCTACAAAGTAGTAAATTTAAAACAAATCGGAGAAAATCTTTTTTCACTCAACGTGTAATTAAACTCTGGAATTTGTTGTCAAAGAATGTGGTAAAACCAGTTAGCTTAGCGGGGTTTAAAAGGGGTTTAAAAAAGGTTTGAATAGTTTCCTAAAAGAAAAGTCTATGAGCCATTATTAAAATGGACTTGGAGAAAATCCACTGCTTATTTCTAGGATAGGCAGCATAAAATGTATTGTACTGTTTTGGGATCTTGCCAGGTACTTCTAACCTGGATTGGCCACTGTTAGAAACAGGATGCGGGGCTTGATGGACCTTCGTCTGTCCCAGTATGGCAATACTTATGTACTTATATTATCATGTTGCCACATTTTCTGTATGTTGTTCTTTTTATTGTATGTGATTCATACTGGTTCACAGTATGAGTAGTGGAAATAAAAACCTGTTCCTCCCTGTACAACATTGATACATGAAGTTGGTGCTGTTTGAACTACACTACTACTACTACTACTATTTAGCATTTCTATAGCGCTACAAGGCATACGCAGCGCTGCACAAACATAGAAGAAAGACAGTCCCTGCTCAAAGAGCTTACAATCTAATAGCCATTATGTTGTTTGATACTCAGTTTGACTTTGAAATAGAAAATATCAATTAGTTAACTCTAGCACAGACTCTTTAAATATTGTATTATATATTTGCTCATTTATTTTAATAGCTTTTAGAAATATAAGCCTCTTCAAATGTCAGTGTCACTGTTACAGACTCTTTCTGTGCTTTAATTCTGTTGTTTTTATTTTTTTAGAACATCACTATCTTCTTTTCTATTTTGCAAGCTAAGAAAGCAAATAGAATGTTAGATATTATTAGGAAAGGTATGGAAAACAAAAATGAGGATGTTATAATGCTTTTGTATCGCTTCAATACAAAGGCATTTCCATTTACTTTCAAAAAGTAAGTTGCCACCTTAAGATCATCACATAAGATCACACCGGAAGTCCTGCTCCTCTTTCATGCACAAACGTACTCCACCCCCTAATCTGTACTGCTCCATGGGGTTTTTGTAACATCAAAATGTCATTATAGAATTGATGCTAAGTATATGGCATTGATGTGCCTAAATTTGGTGGCAATTTATATTATTGCCACCATAGCTTGTCAATTTATGGGTCAATTCACCAAAGTCAGTGTTGTTTGTTTTTTTTTTTGTTACATGCCAGCTGTGATGGTCAAGAAATGTCTGGATTTTCAATACTGGATATTTGGATAAGGCAGTCAGCACCGGAATGCAGTACTCCCCCCTGCCCCCCCCCCCCATAACGCGGACACAGCCTATTCAAAGTGAATGGGCTGTTTCGGCATTAACGCACGGCAGCTGCTTGTGTAGCTTAGTAAACGGGGGGGGGGGGGGGGGGTCAGTCTGTTATCTGGATAACTTATCCTGATAACTTAGGACAGCCTTCTGTCTGTCCTATGTAATCCAGATGAGTTATTCAGATAGCAGACAGAATATGGCCTCTACCTGGATTAGTCTGGGACCATCGTGGCTCTTCCCATTCTCTGCCCTGGCACTATCTGCATGGAGGTCAGTTCTATAACTGGGCACCAAAGGGAGCCTGATAGAGCCCTCTTCATAGGCGGTCGGTGGCCCAACTGTTTGGGGAGGCTAAAGGGGGCGGGGTTAGGGGTGGGGCCAGGGGTGGAGCTTAAATCCATAATTGTCTGATAACACAGAAAAAAAAATAAAAATAAAAGTCACAATACCTTTTATTAAATTTAGATATTAGATATCTATCATATGTCAAAGCATAAAGTGGTTGCTCAAAGCATATTCTAACCACAATTGCTCAACTGCAAAACACTATGCACAACTTTATGCAAAAACACACTCATAACCTTACTGTACCATAAATATTACACTGGGCAGAACCTAATACACCAATATACAACCCATACCATCAACAATATTATACAGGATCATGTCACAATTCTCATGTACAGCCACAAAACATCCTTTTAGGGTGGATAGTATTCACAATGAGCTCCTTTTATTAACGACCAGATAGAGATAAGAATTTTCAAATTTCAATTTTGGCACAGTATAAGTCATCTTTATGACTACTGATGCACTCAAGCTTGCAAGTAATTAATTAAAGCCACAGTCTCACACTACCTGTGTATAAAACAGGATACAGGACCAAGTTATCACCCACAGTTAAATGTGAATCTTTCAGCATATAGAGTGGAGAAAAAAAGGGGGGTTCAATAACGCCACCCAGCCAGCCCAAGATTATCGAACTATAAGGCGTAGGCCCGGCGCAACATCATCTAGCACCCCAAAAAACTCCACACTATCAAATGTCCAAAATATCAAAAATGGATTTGAAATGTCCTGCTGAGGGTTAATAATGGACAAATTCCTGTATCCACAAAGTTGAGATGAGATCACAGAGTCATCACAAACAAAATATAGGCAAACCAAAAGCATTAGGGGCTTATAGCCCATTTAGTTAGTTATGTTTAAACAAAAGAGATCTGCATGAAACAAAATATTTATTTTTTTGTTTTGACTTAAAACCTTCAGAGTCAGCACCTACCTCTCCTGAAATCCAACGTGCGTTGCTGCATGCCACAATTTCTGGGTCTGGGAAGGAAGTGGGAACAACTCCAAAAACATCCCTGGTGGTACATGTAGGCCACCTGGACCTCCCACCCTCCAACACCTCAAATTACCATGATAGCCCACTCCTGATCCGGGCCCCTAGACCTCACCCCTTTTCCCACAAACCTTTAAGTTGGAAGGGAGGAGTAATGCCATGCCCACTTGATCTTTTCCTGCAACATCATCTTGATTGAAAAACACCGTGACCTGCCCAGAATCAGTCAGTCTAGTGAATTTATCAATAAAATGCTGTTCTGTTCCAAGCAAGAAGCAAGCAGCAGACAGCAGTGCAGTTTAATCTAGGAGTAGTAGAGCAATGTGTGCAGCAAAACCAGGTCACTTTCTTACTTACCAGCCTTCAGTTCAGCTTCAGCCTTGAGTCTTCCCTACAATAACGGCCCCTCCCGCATGTTCCCGCCTATGCAGAACAGGAAGTGTTGCATTGGATCACGGACGGGAGGTGGGACTCAGGAGCTCTCGTAGCAGGGAAGGCTGAGGCGCTGAGCCTAACTACTGGCTGAGCGGGCCTTAGACGATCGGTGACGTAACGTTGCAAGCCCGAACCAAACCGAAGGCGGATCGGCAGTGTACAGTGGAGGCAAAAAGAGGAGGACTGGAGGAGGAGGAGGGACACGGCGTGCCGCTGGTGACACACTGACGAGTAGCCCCGGGTGGGCGGAACTGGGCATGGGCATGGCGGCGCTCAGCGGTGATGGCGGCAGCACTGTCTGCAAAGAAGACAAGTCAGATTCAGGACCGCTCCCGACTCGGAGAAAAACAGCTGACCCAACCATCCGCCGCGGCTGGGGAGGCTTAGCCTCCCCAAGCCTCTTATACCGGGCGCCTATGGCTCTTCTATTAAGGAAAGTAAGCACCTACTTTCCTTAATAGAATGCTAGAGTGACAGCTTAAAAACATGCTTGTAACTTAGGCTTGAGCACTTACGCCAGCTATAGGGCTAGAGTGAGGACAGTGATAAAAATCCCAAACTAACAAAACCCACTGTAGTCTTCAGCCAGTATTCTCAAAAGTCCCTGAAGATTTTGACATCCTACATAACAATTTTTTAAATCAGCTATTATTTTAAACAACTTCTCTCTCTCTCTCTCTCTCTCTCTCTCTCTCTCTCTCTCTTTCTCTCTCTCTATCTCGGGGTAGGAAAAGCCTCAGAAAACAGGGTAGCTTCATTTCAATACTGCTTGCTCCCCACTTCTTGCAATCACTGGCACAAAAACCTCCCCAATTTTTCATAATTCTATCAAGGACATGCAGCTTCTTCAAATCAATCATTCTCATAAATAAACGTATTTAGTGAAATTCCACTTGCCTCAGTTCATTCTGAAAGCAGCCCAACTTAAATCTTGTATGCAGTCTTATTCAGATTCATATAGTTTTAATTATATAGCTTGTCCAGCTCTATTTTGAGTCTTCAAGATTGCATTTTGATTTTTGGTTCTCATTTTATAGTATGCAGTGATATGACTATTTATTGTTTACTTTTCCATTGTATTGCATATTTCTATGTTTTTATTTCTATGTTTTTGCAAGGTTAATAGAATTCTGATGCAGACATTGTTGCCAAAACACTGCCGTGTAGAGGTCTTTCAATACATAGAAATGTGATTTTTCAATAAATTATATTGTATTAACTTTTTGGAATCCTTATCTACAACACCTCACTACTGTTTCTTTTTTTTATGTTTCAATTTTTTATTAAAGTATTTAGAAGATACATCAACTTATCTATATCCTCACTACAATTTCTTGCTGTTGCATATTCGTGAGGATTCTCTCTCTTTGCTTGTTGTCTTAAAGCCACAAGATACTACCGTATCTGCTCTGACCCAGGGGACAGAGATAGATAGGCACCTCAAAATCCTGACTGCATCCTTCGAACAGAAAGGCTACAACCCCAAAATAATCTTCAAGAATATTGCCTCCTCCCTCAAAACACCCAGGGAAAATCTGCTACAATACAAGGCAAAGAAAGCCACAGACAGAACCCCCCTTATAGTGACATACAACCTAGAGCTGGAAAAAATGAGGAAAATCATAAGAGATCTGCAGCCACTACTCCAGGAGGATGAATTACTGAAAGAGATATTCCCATCCCCACCAGTACTGGCCTTCCAACAGCCACCCAATTTAAAACACAAGCTAGTGAGAAGCAAGCTCTCAACAGAGACCCAAAAAGAAGAGAATGGCACACATCCTTGCAATATATCCAGCTGCAAACTATGCCAAAACATTTCACAAGACCCCACAGTCATTCACAAAGGAAAAATATTCAACATAAAGGAATCCTTCACATGCTCATCTTCCAATGTAGTATATGTCATCCAGTGTAAAGAATGTGACGAAGGATGCTATATTGGACAAACAAGCCAGATGCTGAAGAAGAGATTTAATTTACATAGACATCATATAAAAAATGCCAGTGCCAACCAAGATGCTACCTCTGTGGGACGGCACTTTTCAAAACCAGAACACTGTACTAATGATTTTATAGTGAGAATACTTAGGAAACTTTAAAACATTACAGGAACGCAAGACCTTTGAAGTCAAAATGAGTAACTATTTTGACACCCACCAGACAGGACTTAACAAAGATCTGGGTTTTCTAGCCCATTATAAACCATGAAATTTCACTGCTTTGTCACCCTCTGATCACCAAGCATATCTCCCTGCCCCCATCCTCTCAGCCCTCTCTGTTTCTCACCTAGCCCACCCCTCCCTCATCCTTTCAGACTGTCACTGAAATACTTTGATGTTTCACTTATATATGCTGTTACTTATCAAAATTTGCTTATTTCTGATCTGACGAAGAAGGGCTACCTTCAAAAGCTAATCAAAAAATGTATTAAGTTAGTCCAATAAAAAAGGTATCATCTTATTTTCTTTTCTGTTTTATTTTATTCTATTTCTATTGACTGTGTTAAAAGTAAAATAACCTATCTTAACGTTAGCCCGTGTTGATAACTTCCCCCCCTCGGTAGAAGGATTGTGAAAACATGTTCTGTTTTGCAATTTGCTGGCAAATGTATGGCTTGATTCGAATATCAGTCTGTTATGTGTTTTTACAATATTAATTCAAGGAGAGGTGATGGTGCTGTTGTCATGATGGTTGAGTATAATTATCAAAATCTCAAGGGTAGGTGCAAGACTGATAATTTGTCTAGGGTGTCTTAGAACATATCATTGGCCTTAGGTGAAAATAACAGATTTATAGAAAATATACTAGTTATTCAACTGATGAACATTTGTGGCAGTCTGTTATGTGTGACTAATCTGCATATCTAAAAAAAAAGATCTCTAGGGCTTTAAGGAAGTGTTGACATTTTTAAATCTTATGTGCACAAAATTTAGTTTGTTTTCTTTTTATAACATTACATCCCAGCTGTTGAAGAGTTTTGAAAAGCAGTTTGTCACTTGGGGTGTTATTTACTAACTTTTTCCCATAAACACAGAATAGTAGAAAGACCTTTGGGGTCCCTTTACAAAGGCACGCTGAAAAATGGCTTGCGGTAGTATAGGAGCGGGTTTTGGGCGCATGCAGATCCATTTTTTAGCGTGCCTGTAAAAAAGGCCTTTTTTTACATTTTTGCCAAAAATGGACACGCGTCAAAATGAAAATTGTCGCGCGTCTATTTTGGGTCTGAGACCTTACCACCAGCCATTAACCTAGCGGTAAAGACTCACGTGGTAACTAGGCGGTAATGACCTACATGTGCCAAATGCCACTTGACGCGCGCCCATTACGCGTGCTCGAAAAGAAAAAATATTTTTCAGATGCGCATATCGGACACACGCCAAAAATGAAATTACCACAAGCGCCACGTGGTAGTCGAGCGGTAGCTCTATTTTGGCACGCATTGGGCGCGCATAGACACTTATGCGGCTTAGTAAAAGGGCCCCTTGGTGAATCAGGCTTTTAAAGCTCTGAATCAATCTAACTGTAGCATGCTGTGACATTCACAGTAGGGGATCCAGTAACTCTGGACTGTATATATGGTGCCCAAAGTTGTGTGCTGAATTTTGGGCGCGCACCCAATTTACGTGCATAAATTAAGGGGTCCTTTTACTAAGCCGCAGTAAAATGTGGCCTGTGGTGGTGTAGGCTCGTGTGTTAGGTGTGCACCGGGCCAGTTTTTACCGCATCTACAAAAAATTACTTTTTATAATGGGACGGGAAAAGGGTCTGCGGTAAAAATGAAACCAGCGAGTACCCAAAACTGAGCCTTTAATGCCACCCACTGATCTAGCTGTAAAGGCACATGTCACGCAGTGGTGTGCTGGAGCAGGCTCTCACAGCCTCTCGAGAGCCGTTTGTTAAGTTTTTAAGAATTTTGGGAGCCGGTTCTCCATGGCTACTTTAACAAATGGATCCCAAAATGTGGGCTTGGGCCCCTCCTGAATTCTCTTTTACTTTGCTGGCGAGAGAGAGCCCCCTGTTAACAATTTACCAGCACACCCCTGCGACATGTGCTACACATGTGGTGACCAGTTGACACAAGCCAAGTACCTCCAGAACCAGGAGGAAATAAATAAATAATTCATCCATGCGTTATGGGCATATGCTAAATGAAATTACCACCAGGAGGGTGAACTGGCCTGGCGCTAGTCTCATTTGGGTGCTCGCTGCACATGCATAGAGCCTACCGCGGCATAGTAAAAGGGTCCCTAGTTTATCAGTGAGCCCTTAACTAGCAATAATTGCACATTAACAAGCAATTATTGTAGTTAATTGGCAGGCAAGCTTGGTTATATAAGCTTGGAGGAGTGGCCTAGTGGTTAGGGTGGTGGACTTTGGTCCTGAGGAACTGAGTTCGATTCCCACTTCAGGCACAGGCAGCTCCTTGTGACTCTGGGCAAGTCACTTAACCCTCCATTGCCCCAGGTACAAGTAAGTACCTGTATACCATATGTAAGCCGCATTGAGCCTGCCATGAGTGGAAAAGCGCAGGGTACAAATGTAACAAAAAAATAAATAAAAAATGCAACTGGCTGTATGCTATTCTATAAGGCTGGGCACCTAACTCTCACAGCATGTATCTAAAAAGGGGATGTAGCCAGGGGTATGTTGGGGGGGTTTCAAAAAGTTGCACGTGGACTTATAGAATTCACCCGAAGTGCTCCTAAGTTGGGGGCTAGTATTTACACATGCTTCTAGCAAGCATAAGTACGGTGCCAAAAAGTTAGGCACTGGATTCACATGGAATACCATTCTATAGATCTTGCTCCCTTTATAGAATAGCACTTAATGCCCAATTCTGTATATGGTGTATAAAATTAACACACGATAGGCAATCATGCCTAAGCATATTCTAAATACCATCGTAAATCTACATGCAATATTTAGAATATGCTTAGGTGTAGTTTATGTGACTAACGGGCTCATTTTTGAAAGAGATGGACGTCCATCTTTCGACATAAATCGGAACTCGGACGTCCATCTCCCAGGGATGTCCAAATCGGTATAATCGAAACCCAATTTTGGGCGTCTCCAACTGCAGTCCGTCGCAAGGACATCCAAATTTCAAGGGGGCGTGCCGGAGGTGTGGTGAAGGCGGGACTTGGGCGCGCCTAAGACTTGGACGTCTTTGACCCATAATCGAAAAAAGCAAGGATGTCCTAAAGTAAAACTTGGATGTTTTCACCCGGCCTTTTTTTTTATGAATAAGGCACAAAAAAGGTGCCAGAAATGACCAGATGACCACCGGAGGGAATTGGGGATGACCTCCCCTTACTCCCCCGGTGGTCACTAGCCCCCTCCCACCCTCAAAAAACATCTTTAAAAATATTTCGTGCCAGCCTCTATGCCAGCCTCAGATGTCATACTCAGGTCCATGACAGTGCATGTTGGTTCTTGGAGCAGTTTTAGTGGGTGCAGTGCACTTCAGACAGGAGGACCCAGGCCCATACCCCCCTACCTGTTTCGTTTGTGGATGAAACAGTGAGCCCTCCAAAACCCACCACAAACCCACTGTACCCACATCTAGGTGCCCCCTTCACCCGTAAAGGCTATGGTAGTGGTGTACAGTTGTGGGTAGTGGGTTTTGGGGGGGGGGGCTCAGCACACAAGGTAAGGGAGCTATGTACCTGTGAGCATTTTAAGTCCACTGCAGTGCCCCCTAGGGTGCCTGGTTGGTGTCCTGGCATGTCAGGGGGACCAGTGCAGTAGAAATGCTGGCTGCTCTCACGTCCAAATGGCTGGCATTTGGTCGTTTTTGACTTGGATGTCTTTGGTTTCGAAAATCGCCGAAAGGCAAAGACGTCCGTGTCTAAGGACGTCCAAATTCAAGGACGTCCTTGGTATTTTCGAAACAAAAGATAGACGTCCATCTTTTTTCGAAAATACGGTTTTCCACGCCCCCGGATTTTTTTACAAAGACGTCCAAATCCAAACATAGACGTTTCTTTTGAAAATGCCCCTCCAAATCTACGCACATCTGTTTACACCAACAAAAAGATGACATAAATCCCTGCACATAAATTTATGCACACTGGCCCATATTTTATAACAACGTGCATAGATTTCGGAATGCCCACAAAATGCTCATTTCCATGCCTCTAACCACACCCCTTTTTGCCTGCATATGTTAGAATTTATGTGCACTACATTACAGAATACATTTAGCAATGTACATGTGTAAATTCTAATTTTTGCCAATTAGTGCTCGTTATTGCTTGTTAAGAGCTGTTAACACTTAACAGCTTGCTAAAACAATTAATCTACACACGTAGTTATAGAATCCACCTAGATTTACGTGCAGATTCATGTGTAACTCTAGGCACTATATAGAATCCGGGCATTAGTGCTCAGTTTCTCAGTGCTATTATAAACACCATTAATAGAGGTATTTCCTAAATGCACAGAAAGAATAAACCAAAAGAAAAGAGAGAAAGTGCAGAGATGAGACCTGTGTGTGAGGAGACAGGGAGAGGAGGGATTGGAGGAAATGGATGAATTTAACTCTAATAGTGAATCAATAAATGCCATTAAGGACAACAGGGACTGTAGGGCAGAACCAGGATATTTGGGGAATTCACTCGAGTTGTACATGCTAATAAGATTTAATATACTGAATTTCAGCATTAGCCCTTAAATCGAGAGCTCGCCAACAAAAGAGGGACAGTAGATCCCTTACTACCTATCAGCTTCTCTTGTGGACACCCTGGAATCAAAAGTAGAGAAGAAAGCAGGGGAAAGAAGAGAGATTTTGCTTCAGCAAGGCATCTCCCTCTTCCTCACCTGGAATAATTCTTTTTCTCTCTTGTGGTGAGTCAGACTCCTTCATACCTTCCCTGAAATCACAACTTTGCTGTATGAACAATGCTCAGTGCTTATAATAAGTACATAAGCACTGCCACGCTGGGAAAAGACCAAAGGTCCATCAAGCCCAAAGAACCTGGCAAAAACCCAAAATTTAATAATGATCAATAAAAATTTAATAATGATCAATAAAAATCCTACCGCTCCCCAGATTGTAACTGTAAAGGAAAGAGGGTATTCCTGACACAAGCATACCTATATCTCACCTGAAATAGATGAACACTCAAGAGAGTAAAAATATTTGCAGTAGCTTCTAAATTCTCTTCTACTCTGTTATATAATTCCACACTATACTCCATCTGCTGTCTTCGTCTTGATTAGTGGCCAGACCTCTGCTACCAGCCTTCTCCTCCTTAGATTCTCTGAGTCAATCCTCTTCTCCTTGATAGATTCAGTGAGGGGTCCTTCCATAAAAGCGTGCTAGCGTTTTTAGCACGCACTACAAATATGAATGATATTCCTATGGGCATCTCTAGCATTTAGTGCATGCTAATCATTAGTGCACATTAAAAACGCTACTGCTCCTTGATAAAAGGACCCTTTAATCTCTTCCCTCACCTCAGCTGCTGTGCTACTATGATCAAATATTACATGAGAAAGACATAATACAGATGTATTGGGGACTATGCATTAAGCTTCATTGTAAACATTCATTGCAAAATATTCATGAATAAAAAAAAAAAACCTTAAAGTTAAGAAGGGACTAGGCTTTCATTCTTACATTGCAGAGCAGTTTATTTAATAGAACTATTGGCTAAACCATGATTACGGTGCTCAGCTCAATTCATATGTAAAGGGTATCTTGTCTCAGAGCAGTCTATTTGGTGGCTTTCATAAACAAGGGCCCACAGGACACTTATTTTTTTTCCAGTCCTCTCCTCTCCTTCACGCAGAACATGCACATTCTTCTCCAATGGCTCAGTTCTCTCCAAGGATAAAGTATTTCTCTTCAAGGCTCAGGTGTAGATTTCCCCTGTACCACAAATAGTGAGCGATTGATATGGACTGTATAACTAACTTTACTGAAAACATATGCAAAACATATACTGCTTTGAGGTAGTCTTTCTTTCCAGAGGTTGTATAGAATTAGGTAAGCACTGTACTCAGTGGTGTGCTGGTAAATGTTTAACAACAGGCTCTCTCCCCGGTCCACCTCTGCACCCCCCCCCCCCCAAATTGCAGAGCTGGTTATAGCCAGGGAGAGAGCCTGGGGGGGCAATCTAATTCATGTTTAATGTGGGATAAAATGCCATAAATAAGTAAATAAAAATAAACTTTTAATGTTGAGCACCTAATTCTCAAAGTGGACATATTCCAAACACTATAATGAAAATAAAATGATTTTTTTCTACCTTTGTTGTCTGGTGACTTTGTTTTTCTGATCATGCCGGCCCAGTATCCGATTCTGCTATCTGTCTTCTTAACTCCATTTCCAGGGCTTCCTTTCCATTTATTTCTTTACTTTCCGCCTTTCTTCTTCATTTCTTGCCCTACATCTGTAAGTAAAAGCTGGGTCCTCCGCAGACTTGACTGTCCAGTGGATCCAGCTTCAGCCTATTTTCTCCATCCATGTGCAGTTATTCTCCTCTCTTCCTTTTCCTTCTTCTCATCTCATTCCTCACTCTTCCCTCCCCTCCATCCATGTCCAGCAACCCTCCTCTGCCCCCTGCCCTGCCCTCCATGCACCCATGTCCAGCAGCAACCCTCCTCCCCCCTGCCCTCCATTCACCCATGTTCAGCGACCCTCCTCTCCCCACTGCCCTGCACCCACCCATGTCCAGCAACCCTCCTCTCCCCTGCCCTCCATCCACCGTCCAGCAACCCTCCTCTCCCCCTGCCCTCCATCCACCATGTCCAGCAACCCTCCTCTCCCCCTGCCCTCCATGCTCCATCTACCCATGTCCAGCGACCCTCCTCTCCCCCCTGCACTGCATCCACCCATGTCCAGCAACCCTCCTCTCCCCTCCATCCACCCATGTCCAGAAACCCTCGTCTCCCCCTGCCATCCCATGATCCACCCATGTCCAGCAACCCTAGTCTCCCCCCTGCCCTCTTCCCCTTCATCTGCCTTCTTCGAGCCCCCCTCCCCCCCCCCCCCCCCCCCCCCCGCTGCCCCGGTCGTCCATCATCCATCTGCCCTCTGCTCCCACCCCGACAGACCTGGTTTCCTTCCTGCGCCGCTGCTTGCCTTTAAAAATTTTATTTTCCCTCGAGGCGCGCCGCTGTTGAAGCGAAGGCAGCAGGCTCAGCTGAGTTCCAGCCTTCTGTTCCGTTCTCTTCCCTCGCATCATGGCTCCGCCCTCGCGCAAACAGGAAATACGTCCGAAGAGGGCTGTTTGTCAGCTCTTCAGAATGGAGGAGTAGCCTAATGGTTAAACCAGTGGGCTGAGAACCAGAGAAACCAGGTCCAAATCCCACTGCTGATCCTTATGGTCTTGGGCAAGTCACTTCTACTAAGCCGCGTAAGCATCTACGCATGCCCAACATGCGCCAAAATGGAGTTACTGCATGGCTACCATTACTACTACTATTTAGCATTTTTATAGCGCTACAAGGCATACGCAGCGCTGCACAAACAAAGAGCTTACAATCTAATAGACATGTGGCTCTTGCGGTAATTTCATTTTTGCTGCACGTCCAATACGTACAGCTGAAAAATAATTTTTATTTTCTGCTGCACGTGCGCCAAGTGGGATTGGTGCGTGTAGGTCAATACCGCCCAGATACTGTGTGAGACTTTACCGCTAGGTCATTGGCTGCGATGAGGTCTCAGACCCAAAATTAACGCACGGCGATTTTCATTTTGCTGCACTTCCATTTTTAGCAAAAATTTTAAAAAGGCCTTTTTTACAGGTATGCTGAAAAATGATCCTGCGCACGCCCAAAACCAGCGCCTACACTACCGCAGGCCATTTTTCAGCTCAACTTAGTAAAAGGACCCCTTAACCTTCCATTGCCTCAGTTACAAACTTACCACCTCATATTCAAAAGGATTTGACTGGGTAGAAGAGGCTCAAAGAAATGCGGCACAGTAAACAGGGGAGAAGTTAATAAATTGAGACACTTAACTGATAATCTCTGTATCCTGAATATTCCTGAAAAAGCAAAACTTGTTTGAAGTTGGATATTTAATCCCTAGTTAATTTAAGAGAACAAAGTTGTTGTAAAAAGAACATTTAATCCTTGAATAGCACTTTACGCACTCATAGTGCAATACAAACATCTTTTGCACTTTATTAAATTTAACTTTATATTCAGTTAGTTGTATAGTGACTATTCCTTCCATTAGCTTTATCAGGAATGATATGGATTCTACAGGTCAGTAGTTGTTCACATTGTCCCTTTTAATACAGCTGCATTTTAAAAATAGGGTTTAAAATATTTATTAGTATTTATTGCTGTTTTAATTATACTTATTAACAAATTTTAAAACTTTTTAGCAATTCTTGTGCAATAAACCGCCCTAATTTAGAGTTTGAGTCTGAAATAGCTTTATTGCTCTTAAAAATTTAAACATCTGAGGAAACAGATTGACAACTTTTAATTGCACAATGTTTCCTCATATCGTGGGAGCCCATACATCGTGATCTGTTCCATCTTACCACTTTTAAAACCTCACCACCAGGGAATATACACTATCGAGTGATGGGAACGAGCATGCCCTTGCTATGACTTTTCATCATTATCCTGATCAGGCTACATCAACTTATGGCCTCTCATATTTTATCCTGTATCAATTACTTATCATTATGTTCTTTTGAACAAGAACCCATGGCCCTACCTGAGTATAGGTTCATTGGCATTTCCCAGAGGCCAAACCTGAATCACAACACTAACTATTTGCTCTGGATATCTCCTCAGGTCTCTGCCTCCAGTCCCTGAGTGAGGCCAAGTGGTTAAAAATCACTCACAAACAATCATTGCAGTTTCAATGCAAAAGCCTCGGCAGACAACTCAGTCAGTCAATTGGTGTTCACCTGAGTGTTCCAAATTGTGCCCCAGCCTTTGCTCTTTTATTGAGGTTATTTCTGGCATCTGTTAAATTAGGGTTTGTTTTACAGGCCACACTAGCGATTCCGGTGCGGCAAATGTGAAGACGCCAATAGGAATTGAATGGGCTTTGCCACACTGGAATCACTAGCGTGGCTTTGTAAAAGGATACCCTTAATTTGCAATTCAGCCTTGTTCTGTTAGGACAGGCAGGCAGATGACAGGAAACAGACATTGATTACTCAAACAGTTTCCAACTTCCAACAACTTGAGACAAAAAAAAATTAGACTAGGTTCTCTGTTCTTAATAAGCTTTGGTACATAATGTGCCTCTTGCAACACTCAGAAGCATGTAACATTTTATATATTTTTTCTTCTATCTATAACATTAACCCTTGATACTCCTCTTAGGTCATTTGTATCCTATTCTCATATATTTCTTCCTGACCTTTACCAGATTGACCCACAGTGTCATGGTTGTGCCCATGTTTCGTGCTCTCCTTCTTCTCGCCACCTGGTGGCCAGGGCCTGGTGGCTGCAATGGACTGTCTGGTTACTGTCACCCGTTCCAGATTTCAGCCTAGTCTGGTCCGGATCTTCCGGGCTGCCAGACTTGCTTGTTTTGTTTGGACCTACACAGCACCTGTAGTTGCCTGGTGATTGCTGCAGCTGAGCCTCAGCTGCTGCTGGGCTTATTAGCCATTTGGAACCTCTCTGCCTTTGTCTTTGCATCACCTTAGGCCCTGGTACGTTGGTGCTTGTTGCACTTCTGCCTAGTGTAGTTCTTGTCTGAGATTCTTGTTTGTTTCTAGTTAGTCTGTGTTTAGTTTAGGGTTTGCTTGTTTCTTAGTCTTGTTCCTTGTTTGCAGTTCTTTGTGTAGTGCTTAGGTTATCTGTGTTGTCTGTCTTCAGTGGCTGCTTGCAGCTTTTAGTTCTTTCCCTTGTTTGCAGTGTTTGTTTCCTGTTTTAGTGGCTGCTTGCAGCTTCCAGTTTCTGTCCCCTAGCTTGTCCATTCCCTGCCAAGTGTTGTGTTGTCTATCTGTGAGTCCTAGCCCAGTTTCCTGCCTTGCTGCCCATCTTCATTCTTTTTCCCTCTGACCCTCAGTCCCTGTGCTGCCTAGCTATTATCCAGTCCTGCCCTGTCCTATAAGTCCTGCCGGCCGCCAGCAGCCAGGGGCTCAACTCCTGGTGAAAGGTGGCCATGTGCAGGTGAAGCCTAACTCTTTATCAGAGTTCTGCCTTGCCTCCGGTGTGGGGTGGTTTTGCCTGCCGCTGCCGCTTCTCGGCAGTGGTCCAAGGGCTCACAACCTAGTTTCCTGCTTTGAAAACGTGACACACAGTGTACCTTCCTTACCCTGTAAGTCCTGCAATTTTGTGGCTTCAATATTATCTTTAACATATAATGCCACTCCCTCTCCCTTTCTTCCTACCCTGTCTTTCCCGAACAGATCATATGGCCCAGTATAATTATGTCCCAGTCATGGTTCGGTGTGAACCATGTCTCCATGATTTCCATTAAATCCAAATCAGCCTCTTCCATCACAAACTCTAGATCCAAAACCTTGTTTCCCATGCTATGGGCAGCGGTATATACTGCTTTCCAGATGTTGCCCCCTTTTCCCATTTGTGTAGAGGTATTTAATGCTTTACTTACCTGAGGGCTTATACTTTAGGGGCTTTGATCACCCAGCCTCAAAAATTCTAGTTTAAAGCCCTCTTCCGTAGGTTAGCTGGTCTGCTGCTGAAGACAGTTTCTTCCCTTCTTTGATAGACGGACACCATCTCTGCTCAGCAGTCCTTGAAAAAGCAACCAAAGATGGCCGGTAAATGGATTAAACGTTTATCATTAAAATTTCCATGAAAAATGTTAAAACAAAAGTTGCAAATAAGTTTTTTTGCCCTGGTTAAAATTACTTGCAAATGATTATACCTGAGAAATAATACAAGTAGAATGGAAAATGTCATCTACCATTTCTGGTGTGGAGAATGAAAGAATCATTGCTTTACTATGAATTCCATGAGCTTCATTTTCTTTCCATGAGTTGTTCATGGTTTTGATAATAACATTTTATTTTAATATGAAAATACATATGAATGGGCAATTCTGTCTACTACCAAAATAGCATTTGTTATGCGTGCCCTGACTGTCACTGATTCAAATGATGCAATTAATATGTGACCGTGAGTCATCTTTGAGATCAGATGGCACAGTTGTTTCAC
This sequence comes from Microcaecilia unicolor, assembly GCF_901765095.1. Taxonomy (NCBI): domain Eukaryota; kingdom Metazoa; phylum Chordata; class Amphibia; order Gymnophiona; family Siphonopidae; genus Microcaecilia; species Microcaecilia unicolor. The sequence goes on along the minus strand of NC_044032.1, from coordinate 68,005,306 downwards.
AAATTAAAAACACCATTTTACAGTCGTGTTGGGGTTAAGCAGAAGCAAATATAGGACCCAGTATATAAATTCACTCTAGGAAAAGGAATATAGCCTGAAGTCCAGAATTTGAATCAGGCATTCAGAAAAAGAAAAGGCTATTTATTTGGATTTAACTTATACCTTTTTCAGTAGAAGCTTGAGGTGAGTTATATTCAGGTAGACTATTTCCCTGACATTGTAGAGCACACAAGCTAAAAGGGAATTCTGTAACTGTGCACCAGCAGTAAGTCACCACATAAGGACTTGAATTGTGGCTTAATTGCTACTTATATACACACTTGCCCTAGGATCCAAAAGGGTGTGTATAAGTGGCATCACATGCATGTGTGAGAGGGGTGTACATATGAATAGAGCTTAGGTGGAACATGGACATATCTCACACTGATGTTCATACCTTATTGAATACTATAAGCTGCGTGTTTTGCTTGCCACATTTACACATTACCATGTACTTCAGCCACTGACATACTGTGAGTGTATGCACGTATATTTTGCACATTTGTGCCAGTTTTAAATAACAGAATCTGTGTATCCTGATGCCATTATAGATTTGGCATGAACTGTGCTGCATTGGAGTACCAATTTATAGAATTACCACCTAACTTTGAACCTGAGGCAATGAAGGCTCAAGTGACTTGCCCAAGATCAAAAGGAGCAACAGTGAGATTTGCCAGCTATCATCAAAAAACCCATGTTCTAGAGAAGAATTGGATCAAATTAAAAAAAAAAAACTATTTGCATAAGTGATCCTAGGCTGTGCTGTGAGCATTTCAACTTTTTGCTCCAAAAATCTAAATCAGCCAATTAGGAAATTTCAGGCAACTAAATTTGAGAAAGGAAAGATTTCAGTTAGAAGCTGGTGCAGTGTATAATAAAAAAAGAATTGATCCATTTCAAAAAAATATAATCATAAACATGATTAAGAATAAATTGGGAACTTTATTCACATAACATTTATATTTCCTCCTCTACAATAAACATATAGCATTGCCTTCCACAGCCTAATGAGTTTAGGTTCTCCTAGGGGCTACTGTTGTGGTGGAATGTTTTGTTCATTGGATAAAAGCAAAAAGAGCATATGAAAGTACAAGCTATAAGATGTGTACTGCCATTAACAAGCTATTGCTCTGTAAACTCAAAAAATATGTTTTGACCTTTCATTTAAGGAAAGCAATAGAAATTGAAAATAAATTCACATAGAAATCTGTGGAATCAGAGGTAAGAGAATTAAAAATGAGCTTGGAGTGCAAATAAGAAAATAGGACCGTTCTGCAGAATATTACTGTGGAACATCTGCATGACATATAATAGTTTTAATGTCTGCTGTTTGTCGGCATCAACACCTTGGCTACATACACAGGCAGGTGGCTTTCAGCATATAACCCTGATTCCCGAGGTGAGGTAAGTGTGCAGAATGGTGGTAAGGAGAAGATTGTAGTCACATGGCTTGTAGGGAGAGGTGTAGTGCTGAAAAACAGCAGTACTGAACCATTGGAAAGGTGAAGTAAGAGGTACAGCTCCTGACTTGAGGGGGCTGGGGAGGAAAGAGAGGGGCTGCAGTGGTAAGAATGAAAGAAAAGGAGGAAGCATAAAGGATTAGAGAATTCAAAGTGAAGAGCTCGGGCCTAGACTTATATATCCTTCTCTCTCACCCTGCATGGTTCCTGAATTTTCCAAGAGGGGGCAGCTGCACCAGTGATATTGGTGGCCGTTGATGACATCATCGTCTGGTGACAGTAAAATCACACCAGTCTCTGAGGCATCGCACCTCAGGTGTTGCACCAAAGGGACGTGCCAAAGGGGCATGCCCCTTTGTGTGCCACTGCATGAGCAAATTCAGGTGCAGGAATGGTGCCTAAGTTTCTGTCCAATATTTTAGTAATGTGATAGGTTAGAATAGACCACCTAAAAAAACAGATGATTTACCAACTTATACTAACTTGGTTTGTTAGATATCAGTAGGCGTATCTAATGATTGGCAAAATATATCAGTGCTAATTTCGTCTAGACTTCGGTTGAGATGGAATAAGCATGGATTACAGCAGGAAAATAATAATGTTAAAGGGGGCGGCATAGACAGTTTTAGATTTGAAATTCTAGAATTGCCAGGTAGAGGATAGAATAATAAGGTGCATAACTTAAATGAGGCTAGTTTTAAATGCCAGTTAGTGCATGTTAGATGTAATGAGCAGAGCAAGTGGTATTTTGTGCCAATTCTTGTAGGTTATGTAAACGCAAGGTCAGTAGTTAATAAGATGGAACTTATCAGGGGATAGGTGGAAGAGGACCAGTTAGTTTTGTTTTTTATTACTGAGATGTAGTTATATGCTAAAGATGACCCGATGATAAAGGACTTGTGCCAACTGGGGTATAAAATCATTCATTTAACATGTAATAAGAAAAAAGGGGGGTTGGGATTGCAATTCTTTATAAATCATATTTAAAATGTAGAATTAATTTCTGACAAATATCCCCTACTCTTGAAATTTTGGCATGTAAAATTAGAGATGAAACACAGCAAGGGTAATTATGTCTCATTTTGTTTTATCATCCTCTAGGAAATTGGAATGACATTCAGGAAGAGTTCATGGACTCCATTTCAAATATTTGCACTAATTTTTTAAATGTGGTTTTAATTGGAGATGTAAATTTACATTTGGATGATTTAGATTACGTTAAAACACAGATTCTATTAGACTTTTTATCAATGTGGAATTTTATAAGACCCCCATTCTTCTTCATCTCATTAAAGAGACATTTGATAGATTTACTGGCTTATAGATTTTTTTTAATTGAAAAGATCTTGTGATTAATGATATTACTTGGGTATAATTCCCCTGGACTGACCATAGTAAGTTAATTTTTCCTCTTAATTGGTTGGAATGGGATAAGAAGAAAAGAAATCAGGCTTGTCCGGTATCTCACCAGACAAGAGGTAAAATTGATTAAGGGCAGTTCTGGGAAAAAATGTGTGATAGTCAAGTTTTTTTTACACTCAGGTTCTGTGAATTTTCTTTTGTGCTGGGATGATTTTAAATGAGATACTGCCAGAGAAAATTAAGTTAAAACCCAGGAAGAGAACGTCACTATGGTTTAATCAGGAATTATTAATCGTTAAAAGGCTCTGTAGGAGATTGAAGAGAAGGTGGGGTAGATCTATTTCAGAAGAAAACAAACAGCAGTGACGAAGGACATTAAGACAGTACAAGAGTTTGATTAAAAAGGCTAAAAATAAATAATATGAATCATATGTATGAGAAGTTAAGCTGAATACTAAAAGACTATTTAGCCTGGTGAATATTTTGTTAGATACACAGGATTTGACATTAGCAATTAAGGAAACTTCCTCTGCAATGGATCTGTCCAGTTTTTTTTGAATAGAAGATTGTTAACATCAGCAAAGGCTTACTAACCATAAATGCAGATACTGAGGATTATATTGGTGTTTTGGGGTCTATCATAGAGACTGTGGTGGCAGACACGATATGGTCATCTTTTATCTCAAAACCATGCAAAGTTAATAACTTCCAAAAATAGTAGTCAGTCATGCACGTAACTTAAAAATGTGGAAGGAAAAAGCCTCAAGGAGCTCCAGGTACCAGACCTTCAGAGCTAAGCCACTTCATCACTGGCATAAAAAAAAACCTTCCCACAAATCAATCTCTTTATTCATATTAATGCTTAGTCACCTCCAGCAGTGCGTATATTAGGCCAACTTAACAGTCTCCATAAACAGAATTATCCAGTATGTAATTCTCCAGATGATCTTGAGTCTGTTATAGTAGAAATCTCAGGACCAACGATGGCCAATGTTTTGCTCAGCTGCGGACTCAGAAATCAAAAAATACTAATCAATCATCTTAAAACACAGTCCAAAAAATATTGGTGATGACTACGCATTAATATGAATAAAGAGATTGATTTGTGGGAAGGTTTTTTATGCCACTGATGAAGTGGCTTAGCTCCGAAGGTCTTTTACCTGGAGCTCTTTGAGGCTTTTTCCTTCCACATTTTTTAATCTCTTATAAGTTACGCGCATGACTGACCACTTGTGTTTTTGGGAAATAATAACTTTGCATGTTTGGGGGTAATTTAGTTCTCCTCCCCACATGTACACCATCTTTTAGCCCATCCACGATCCATATAGTTAAATTGTTTTGTGTCTAAGTCAGTGGTTCCCAAACCTGGTCCTGGAGACACCCCAGCCAATCAGGTTTTCAGAATACCTACAATGAAAATTCATGAGAGAGATTTGCATGCACTGCCTGCACTGCATGAAAATGTATCTCATGAATATTCATTGTGGATATACTGAAAACCTGACTGACTGGGATGCCTCCAGGACCAGGTTTGGGAACCACTGGTCTAAGTATTCATCCTCTAACTGTATACTGGATAACTGTCCCAGTTATTTATTGAAAACAGCTCCATGCCTGTTTATAGAGAGTCAGAGAGAATATATATCCATTATACTGCAACTAGCCGCTAAGCCCGTTAAAACGGGCGCGTATTGGAATGTTTTTTTTCCCAAGGCCCCCCTCCCGTTGCAGCTGCAAGGCCCCCTGCCATCCTCCTTCCCTGCCAGCTCCAAGGACCCCTCTGTCCCTCCATCCCAGCTCCAAGGCTCCAGTCCTCCCCCCCAGCTGCAAGGCCCCCTGCCCGCCCTCCCTCCCTCCCTCCCTCCCAGTTCCAAGGCCCCAGGCCCTCCCCCCCAGCTCCCAAGGCCCCCTTCCCTCCCTCCCAGTTCCAAGGCCCCCTGCTCTCCCTCACAACTGTAAGGGGCCCCATTCCCTCACAACTGTAAGGGGCCCCCTGCCCGCCCGCCCTCCCTCCCAGTTCCAAGGCCCCCCCCCCCGTGCCTTCTTCCCAGCCAGCTGGAAGGCCCCCTTCAGTCCAGCCCTCCCAGCTCCAAGGCCCCCCTTCTTCTGAGACCTCCCATGCCCCCCCCAAGGTAGCCGCTACCGCCCCCCCCACCCCGGAGTCACCCCGCCCCCCCTTCACCCGGCCCGGGCCCTCTCTTCGTTATTCAACTTACAGCAGCGCCAAAACAGCAGCAAGCAGCAGCTCCCGTTGGCCTTCCTTCACTGCCTGTGCCTCGCCCTCGTGTGACGTCACGTCGGCGAGGGCGGGGCACAGGCAGGGAAGGAAGGCCGACGGGAGCTGAAGCTGAGCTGCTTGCTGCTGTTTTCGGCGCTGCTGTAAGTTGAATAACGAAGAGAGGGCCCGGGCCGGGTGAAGGGGGGGTGGTGGCGACTCCGGGGGGGGGGGCGGTAGCGGCTACCTTGGGGGAGGGGAAGCGGTAGCGACGTCAGCGGTTCCCTCCCTCCACTTCCGCGCAGTTTCCCTCTCTGTCCCGCCCCCCTCCCCTCGTCATCACGTCTTGACACGGGGGCGGGACAGAGAGGGAAGTCTCTACTGCGCATTTGCAAGTGAGTACGGTCACTTGCCTTTTATATGTTTGATATGGCTTTTTCCCTAAGGAGAAGGGTAGTAATATCTTAACTCCTATAATGAAGAATATGATGGCCAAAGAAAATAATTACAAATTTGCTCCAGACTGTTGAAATACAAAACTCTTTATTGAACACATGCGCTTCAAAACCTGCTCATGTGCATTTTAAAATCTGTAAATACACACACAACTCTCTTCTGTCTTTCATACCCATTCACTCCTGTATCGTGTCTGCTTAGTGACTCTATAAGCATTTAAAGCTTGCTGTTTTGAATATTATTGCACTGCACATTATATTTCACATTTTACATTCCTCAAATAAATATCACAGTGTTACACAGAATTAAAGGCACCGACGTTTGGTTAAGGACCACAGCAAATTTTACCATGAGGAACTCATTCCTCCAACGTAGTGCCTGAAGAGTATTGAAAGCAGACTCATTTATTTATTGAGGAAAGCACTGGAGACTTTTTGCAAACCCTCAAAATAGACATTGTAAGAAAGGGAAACTGGAAGATCAAAGACAGCAGAATTACAAAGGATGTTTGCCTTTAATTCTGTGTAACACTGTGATATTTATTTGAGGAATGTAAAATGTGAAATATAATGTGCAGTGCAATAATATTCAAAACAGCAAGTTGTATATAACTTTAAATGCTTATAGAGTCACTAAGCAGACACGAAACAGGAGTGAATGGGTATGAAAGACAGAAGAGAGTTGTGTGTGTATTTACAGATTTTAAAATGCACATGAGCAGGTTTTGAAGCGCATGTGTTCAATAAAGAGTTTTGTATTTCAACAGTCTGGAGCAAATTTGTAATTTATAACACGAAGGCTCTGGTAGTATATTTGAGTCCATGATTGTACAATATAACAAAGAAAATAATGTCATGAATTATAGGCCAGTTGCTTCTTTCCCCTTATTGGTCAAGGTGATGGAAGGAATAGTAGTATAATACGTTATGGACTATCTATCTTACTACTCTTTATTGCATAGACCACAATCTGGGTTCAAGCCTAGTTATAGCACAGAGACAGTCCTGACTACACTTGTGGAGTTTAGGAGAGACGTTAGAATGGATAGGAAGGTCATTGTGTTTCATTTTGATATATCAAGCGCATTTGATGTTGTAGATCATGAAATATTATTGAGAGTGTTAGATCATATTAGGATTTGTGGCAAGGTTTCAAGATGGTTTGAGGGGTTTCTGAAATCAAGATCACATCAGTAAAGATGTCAAGCTCCTTTTCTTCCCATTGGGCCTCAGAATGTGGAGTGCCCCAGTGCGTCTCCATTTTATCAGTTGTATTTAACATTTTGATGGCTCCATTGGGGAGAAAGTTGGAGGGACAAAGTTTTAGATCATTCATCTATGCAGATGATGTAATGAATTTTCTATTCATTTTGACAATGCTATCTCAGACATTTTGGTTAGTATCAAACAGGGCTTGAATTTGATGGCATCCTGGGCAGCAGCTTTTAAATAGAAACTTGACAGAGTTGAAACAAATTTTTTAGTTATATCAAACACTTTTTGCCAAATTCTCTATAAAGAGTTTTCTGTTGGTAAAGTGGTATATCCATTGGAATCTAGTTTGAAAATATTAGGTGTTTTGATCGATCAGTATCAGACTTTTGAACCCCAAGTGTCTGTTTTTACAACCAAGATGTTCAAGATATTATGAAAATTGAGAAGAATAAGAGCATTTTTTTTCTAATGCATTTTGGTGCAAACTTTTGTTCTATCTCAAATCAATTACTACAATGCTAATTATATAGTCTGTAAAGATTCAGTATTTAAAAAAGGATGCAGAGAGCACAGAATGCTATGTGGCACGTATAATCTTTAGGACATCACATTATGGTCATGTTACACCTTTGTTACAAATTTTGCATTGATTTCCCATAAGAGTGAGAGTTATTTTTAAATTATGTACATTTGTTCATCAGGTCCTTTATGGCTTGTTTCCTGAATATATCAGACCTGCCAAGTCTCCCGCATTCCGCGGGAGACTCCCGCTTTGGTGGGCTATCTCCCGCACTCCCGCAAAAGTCTCCCACTGATACGAGGAATCGGTTTTTCTTACCGCCGCTGCTGCTTCTCCCAAAGCAGCAGCAGCAGTGGCAAAACAAAAACAACAACAAAACAAAGCAAATGTGGAGCCACAGCAGCCTTCAAGCATGCGCTGTCAGTTCTGCTGGTCTTCTACCCCCCGGTACTCAAAGTTGAAGTCAGCGGGGGCACAGGACCAGCAGAGCCAACAGCGCATGCCTGAAGGCTGTTGCGGCTCCGCATTTGCTTTTTAAAAAAGTTTTGTCACGGCTGCTGCAGAGGCTGCATCGTGGAGGGAGACAGGATGAAAAGTTGAAGCCAATAGGTTAGTCTCTGTTTCTCCTTCAACAAAGTAAGCAAACGGTAACCTATGAGCTGCTGCATCCACGTCATTCTTATATTGTTGGTAGCTTTTTTTTTTTTTTATCTCACTTATAATTTCAAACATTGCTGGCTTGTGAAGTATACAGATGTACACAGAGGAAGTATAATAAGGGAATAACTTTTGATAGGTAGAGAAGTAATTTCTTAGAAAGTGTAATCAGTGTGTCATTTGGAGGAGCTGGTTATAGGGACACCCTAGCACTGTTATACTTGTGTAGGGATTTTTTTTTCAAGGTAAATGACCTCTAAAACAGACATCAAGCTGTGAGAATCAGGTGTTCAACATTCAGTTTCTATTTATTTATTTATATCATTTATATCCCACAAGAAACATGAATTGGGATGAAACCTGGGAGCATCTAAAATCTTTTTTTTTCCTATGCCTACATCAAGAAATGAGATGACATGGGGGGAAGGTCGACAGTCGCTCAAAAGCGCATGGTTCGGGATAAGGTATCTTGCAAAGATACCTCACAAACAGGGAAGATAGGGTTTCTGGATAGTGAGGTTACACAAGGAACCGTGGTAGGCCAGGTGCCCTTAAATACAACTAAAGATCAGACAAAAGATGGCAAATCAGTAGTGTCCAGTACTAAGCATCATGCAAATAGGAACAACAAACATACTTTGAAATGCCTATATGTAAATGCTAGGAGTCTAAGAAATAAGATGGGAGAGTTGGAATATATTGCACTAAATGAAAAATTGGATATAATAGGCATTACTGAGACCTGGTGGAAGGAGAATAACCAGTGGGACACTGTCATACCGGGGTACAAAGTATATCGTAGTGATAGGGTGGACCGGACTGGTGGAGGAGTAGCATTGTATATTAACGAGAGCCTTGACTCAGATAGATTACAAATTCAGCAGGACACAAATCACACCCTTGAATCATTGTGGGTTGAAAATCCATGTATAAAAGGGAAAAGGACGGTGATAGGAGTGTACTACCATCCGCCTCGCCAGGATGAGCAGGTAGACGCAGAAATGATAAAAGAAATCAGAGACGCAAACAAAATAGGCAATGTGATAATAATGGGTGACTTCAATTATCCAAATATAGACTGGGTAAATGTAACATCGGGACACGCTAGAGAGGTACAATTCCTTGATGAAATCAAGGACAGCTTTATGGAGCAGCTGGTGCAGGAGCCGACATGAGAAGGAAAAATCCTAGACTTGGTCCTTAGTGGAGCGCATGATCTGGTGACTGGTTGAAGGATAGGAAACAGAGAGTGGGGTTAAATGGGCAGTATTCACAATGGAGAAGGGTAGTTAGTGGGTTCCTCAGGGGTCTGTGCTAGGACCGCTGCTTTTTAATATATTTATAAATGATTTAGAGATGGGCGTAACTAGCGAGGTAATTAAATTTGCTGATGACACAAAGCTATTCAAAGTCGTTAACTCGTGACAGGATTGTGAAAAATTACAGAAAGACCTTACGAGACTGGGAGACTGGGCGGCTAAATGGCAGATGACGTTTAATGTGAGCAAGTGCAAGGTGATGCATGTGGGAAAAAAGAACCCGAATTATAGCTATGTCATGTAAGGTTCCACGTTAGGAGTTACGGACCAAGAAAGGGATCTGGGTGTCGTCGTCGATAATACACTGAAACCTTCTGCTCAGTGTGCTGCTGCGGCTCAGAAAGCAAATAGAATGTTGGGTATTATTAGGAAAGGTATAGAAAACAGGTGTGAGGATGTTATAATGCCGTTATATCGCTCCATGGTGCGACCGCACCTTGAGTATTGTGTTCAATTCTGGTCGCCGTATCTCAAGAAAGATATAGTGGAATTGGAAAAGGTGAGCGAAGGGCGACTAAAATGGTAGCGGGGATGGGATGACTTCCCTATGAAAAAAGACTAAGGAGGCTAGGGCTATTCAGCTTGGAGAAGAGACGGCTGAGGGGAGACATGATAGAGGTATATAAAATAATGAGTGGAGTAGAACAGATGGATGTGAAGCGTCTGTTCACGCTTTCCAAAAATACTAGGACTAGGGGGCATGCGATGAAACTACAGTGTAGTAAATTTAAAACAAATCGGAGAAAATTTTTCTTCACCCAACGTGCAATTAAACTCTGGAATTCGTTGCCGGAGAACGTGGTGAAGGCGGTTAGCTTGGCAGAGTTTAAAAAGGGGTTAGACGGTTTCCTAAAGGACAACTCCATAAACCGCTACTAAATGGACTTGGGAAAAATCCACAATTCCGGGAATAACATGTATAGAATGTTTGAACGTTTGGGAAGCTTGCCAGGTATCCTTGGCCTGGATTGGCCGCTGTTGTGGACAGGATGCTGGGCTCGATGGACCCTTGGTCTTTTCCCAGTGTGGCATTACTTATGTACTTATGAGCCAGAGTGGGTGGAGCCAAGGCGTGGCTGGGGCATGTACTAAAATCTCCCTGTCACTTTATATTTGAAGTCTGTAACGTACCACCACGTCGTGGCATGTTCTGTGTCACCAGATCTGCTCCCTCTTACACTTTCCTGGAAGAGGTCAGGAAAAATCATCCTGATCCAGCTCCTGCTTCAGTCCAGGCTTTCCACCTCTCCAGCTCAGATACTCACATAGCAACCAGGTTCCAAAACATAAAAAGCTTTTATTCATCACAAAGAATTAGATTCCATTAGGAAAGTTCAGTCTTCAAAAACACATCACAAGTCCTCATGATAGATGCTTCAGGATTTAAAGGAAAAAAATCAACCCACAAGAATTCATGCAAAAACAGAACAGGAAGGGTTTCTCTTTTCTTCCCTAACCCAGCTTGCATTTTAAGTCCATAGCAATTCATAAGTTTCTCATAAGTTTGCAGCAGCGTTTCCAGGACACAGCCTACAGCTGTGCCCCTTAATTAACTTCTGTCTGTCCAGGTTAATTCCCCACCTGATCCCAACTGTAGGCCTGGACTGCTCAGTAACAGTCTCGGCACCCTTTACATGGCTGACCCTGACCCCCTCTCACTTTTCAGGCAGGTTAATAGCATTTCCTCAGTGAGGACTGGACACCAATTCTTTCTTCCAGCCACAGGCTAGGACTGCTCACCCAGTCTCTGCACCCTTCATATGTCTGACCCTGACCCCCTCTCTCTCTTCAGGCAGGTCAGTAACATTTCCCCAGTGAGGACTGGGCACCAGTTCTTACCCTGACCTCTCTCTCTCTTTAGGCAGGTCTCTAACATTTCCCCAGTGAGGACTGAACACCAATTCTTACCCTGACCCACACTCTCTCTTTTTGGGCAGTGAGGGCTGGGCACCAGTTCTTTCCCCTCTCACTAGCCAGGCACTGCATTAACTTTAGGGTGCTTTATGCCCTGGGTTAGGTAGCCCATTTACTCCCTGCAGCAAGTTCTCTGTGAGGAAGGTTCCTCCTGCCCTCAGGCAGGTTGCAGTCCATCTCCTTCTCTCTCCTTCACCTCCGTTCCTCTGATCACAGCAGGCTTTTTACCTTAGCATCCTGAAAGAAACAGCCAGACCTGTTTCCAAGCCTCACTTTGGCTCCTAGGGTATACAGCTTACTGAGTCAGGAGCAAAGGCTGGATCTAATTCCTGGCATGTTCTTAAGGACTGACTCCTTTCCTGGCACGAAAGCACTACAGGAATGGAGCACCTCCCTTCCTGAGGCCATGCCAGGTTTTATCCCTTCCAGGGCTCTATGTGTGTCCTAAGAAAGAGCTCACTAAGCACTTGTGGGAAGGATTTAGAACCTGGGGAAATCTGTCCTCTCTGTAATTATACTCACCCCTCTCCTGCTGCAAGCTTTCCAGTGATGCACAGCCAGCTATCCAGGTAAAATTCCTCTCTCCCTTCTCATAGTACATTCATGGCAATAAGATATGAAGAGACAACAGGGAGACCAGGAGGTGTCTCATACATCTCAAGTCCACTGCAGTGTCCCCTAGGGTGCCCCACTGCTCTTCTGTGATGTCTGTGTGACCATTCTACTAAGAATGCTGCCCCCCCCCCCCCCAATACATCCCAATGGCTTATTTTTGTGCGCTTTGACCTTTTTTTTCAGTAGTCCTAAAAGATAGATGCACTGAGCACAAAAAACATCTAGCAAATGGCCATTTTTGAAATAAAAAGACTTTTTTTGTTTGAAAATTGCTATGTTTGCCATTCAATTTTTGGATATGTCCAGTAAAATGTCCTAAATCAGACTTGCATCATATCAAAAATGTCCCTCCATATCTACATCCAAAATGTTGTACTATGGTAGCAGTACATATCTGATATTTTTGTGATCTGGAGGAGAGAGGAAAATGATTTAAAGAATTTTCTTTTGTATAGTATTCTAGGAAATTCTTAATGCAGAAATTTATATTTACAAAATGAAATGCCATCATAGTTAACCTGAGACAATTCAGTTATCCTCTGTTGATACTGGATAGAAGGTCATCAGGCAACTTATGATAAAAATGAACATCAGACAACTGGGATAACGCTTAATTACAAGAATCTGCATAATCTATGACAACTATGCCACCACCTTTGTAGGCTTTCTTAATTATAATGGATGAATCAGATTTCAGAGACTAAAATACTTTACATTGGTGAGCCAACAAGTTGGTAAACAGTCTACTAGACAATTTTTCCAACTTATCTAGATCATGCATAACCAAACGTTCAAACACCATGATGGCAGGGTCTAGGGGACTAAGGGGTACCCATGTTGAATGAACTTTACCATGTGTCACATCCAAAGGTAAATCTTGAGACTGATTATGTGAGAAAAAACACTTTAAATTTCAATAATTGAAAAAATCTATGCAGACTGCATCTAGTTTGAAATCATGTAAAACCTCAACTTCTTCAATAGTAAGTGGCCAATAGAAGTTTCAACTGGAGACATATTTTTGGTCTTTATTTCTGCAAACTGTGGTGCTATTTTTATGCTTGACATTATGAGATTTATATTGATTTATGTTGTCACAGCTAACTTATATGAACACCTGAAGAAGCTTGGGTGCCAAAACATGACCCATGTTAGGTTCATACTGTTAGCACCGCTGTATGTTATATTTGGAAAATAAACATTTTCTATTGATCACCTTGGAGATTGTGGCTGGCATCCTCTACTTTTGTGCATTGTCATTGTTAACCTGTGGAGGTTTTGTTTTCCTGTTTTGCTTGTGCCTAGAATTGCATTCCCAATTTTGGTGCACACCCAAGATGTGGGCACAAACTGAGTAACAAGCCCTTAACTATTTATAACTGGGTTCTAACAACCATTTATTAAAGTTAATTGGCACTCATCAAAATTTGCATTCACATCTAGCTGCTTGCTATTCTATAATGCACAGTGCCTAACTCTACTAGTGCATAACTGAAAAGGGGGCATGGAATGGACATATCAGGGGGCATTCTGAAAATTTGAGCACAGAATTATAGAATATGGCATGCCTAACTTGAGTGCCAGCGATTACACCATGTTTCAGCAGGTGTAAATGCAGGTGCCTATATTTAGGCATGGGGAATCAGCGCTAAATGTGATTCTATAAAGGGTGCATGCCCTTTATAGAATTGCACTTAGCACCGATTATTGAATTCCTTATCCAGCTTATTTTCGAAGGAGAAGGGTGCCTATCTTTTGACACAAATCGGGAGATGGGTGCCCTTCTCGCAAGGCTGCCCAAATCGGCATAATCGAAAGCCGATTTTTGACACCCTCGACGGCTTTACGTCGCGGGGACGACCAAAGTTCATGGGAGCATGTTGGCATGGTAGCGAAGGTGGGACTGGGGCATGATTAGGAGAAGGGCGTCCTCCGCCGATAATGGAAAAAAGAAGGGCATCCCTGATGAGCACTTGGCTGACTTTACTTGGTCCATTTTTTTTCACGACCAAGCCGTGAAAAGATGCCCGAACTGAGCAGATGAACTTACTCCCCCAGTGGTCACTAACCCCCTCCCACCATAAAAAACAGGTTAAAAATACTTTTTTGCCAGCCTCTATGCTAGCCTCAAATGCCATACTCAGGTCCATCGCAGCAGTATATAGGTCCCTGGAGCAATTTTAGTGGGTGCAGTGTACTTCAGGTAGGCAGACCTGGGGGGGGGGGTAGGGGGCTCAGCACCCAAGGTAAGGGAGTTATGCACCTGGGAGCAATTTCTGAAGTCCACTGCAGTGCCCCCTAGGCTGCCCGGTTGGTATCCTGGCATGTGAGGGGGACCAGTGCACTACAAATGCTGGCTCCTCCCACAACCAAATGGCTTGGATTTGGTCGTTTTTGAGATGGCCGTCCTTAGTTTCCATTATCGGCGAAAACCAAGGTCTGCCACCTCTAAGGGCAGCCATGTCTAAGGTCAATCCAAATGTTGAGATTTGGACGTCCCCGACCGCATTATCGAAATGAAAGATGGACGCCCATCTTGTTTCGATAATACAGTCGGGGACGCTCCTTTACGAGGCCTTCCTTAGAGATGGGCGCCCTTAGAGATGGGTGCCCCTGTTCGATTATGCCCCTCCATGTGACTTGCGTGCTTATATTATAGCATGTTGCCGAACATGCACCTAGAATTTATGCATGTGAATGTAACATTCACATGCATAAGTGCTAGTATTTTAGAATTTTAGCATGCAAATGAAGCTTACATTTAGGAGCTAAGGTTACAGAATTAGATGGATAATATCTGCATCAATTTTTTTTGGATGGTATGTAATGCATCTGTGTACATCCAGTTTCTTCTTTCAAGCAATCTCAAATCAGGCCTGAAAGAGGAGGGAAAAACAGAAGAGTAACAATTAATAATCAATGCCTTTTTTGCTTCATGGTTTCAGATCATGTAAATGTTTCCTTACAAGAACATCAGAGAGAGAAGTGGGAGAGACAGCAGCCAAAAAGAAAAAAGATTTTCCAGCGCTCAGTCAGTAAAGAGAGATGGGTGGAAACTCTAGTAGTTGCAGACTCTAGAATGATTGAATATCATGGTACAGAAAATGTGGAATCTTATATCTTCACTATTTTTAATATGGTAAGTGATGACCTCTTTAAGCAATTCAGATTCAATTTAATGGGAAATCTCTTTTTTTTTTTCTTTTAAAATATTTTTTATTTCAGCTGGATTTCCTTTTGCTTGCTGGTATTCAGTGACTGAAAACTTTTTTGTTCATTTTAAGTGCATTTTGCTGGACTGATAAGACATAAGAGAGAGTTTGTCTATCTGTTTGTCCAACCATATGCATAGATCTCTTTGCACACGCTCAAATATAAAGCATAGGAGGCTTAAGGTAAAGAATGCAAGCCACTGTGAAGGTCAACTGATTGTGCCACAGGGATCACTAGCCACCCAGTCAGCAAAAGGAGGACTAAGATATATTGAAGATCTATTTAGTGTGTTGTGAGGATCCTATTCTATGCAGCACAGGACGGTCTACGCTGATATGGAGATCAGCTGATTGTGTTACTGTGATCTCAAGCCTTGTGGCATAAGATGAAGATGCTTGGGCCATACTGAACCCATACCCTATGGCACAAAAAAAAAGGCTGGTTTGCTATAGTCAGAGCTATGGTGAATAGATGTGCACTGTGGGGAGCGAAGTCCCATTGGTGGAATAAAATTGCTGTCCGGACCCAAAAGGAGATATATGGGTGTCTGTAGCATTAGCATGCACTAATTGTTATCATGTGCTAAAAATGCTAGTGTGCTTACAGCGTGGCTTAATAAACAAGGCCCTAAAAGTAGCGCATGGCCATTTACTGCTTGAGCACTTACTGATACCCATTGACCTAGCGGTAAGGGGTCATGCGCTACTCATACAGTAATCAGGCAGCACACGCTAATGTGGCCATGCTGCCGATTACTGCTGGGAAGCCCCCCCCCCCCCCCCCCCCAGTAAAAAATAGAAAAATATTTTGTAAGGGGGCAAAAGGAAGAGGAAAGAATTTTGGATTTAGTTCATCATATGGATCAAAGTGAGTTGCATTCAGATACAGTAAATATTTTCCTGTCCACGAAAGGCTTCCAATCTAAAATCACAAAAAGCTACAGTAGCATTTGAATTGAGCTTCTCTAACTTCTCAGTCTGCTGCTTCTGCTGAAGGGAGTGTGCAAAGGGGAAGGGAAAGTGGTAAAGAATGTCAGAGGAGAGAAAGAGGAGTGTGTACAGTCCAAAACAGATACCCAAAACCCTTCCATTCCTTATCACATATCCAGCCAATCAGCACACAACTTGAACATGATAAATCCTCCCCCCATATGCCACACTCTCATTCAACATCTTCACACACATGCCCTGACATACTCTGCCCTAACCCACCTCTCTGCATCCATCTTCCAACTCATAGAACCCTCCTAACTCTCCCCAACACCTCACCCCCCCCCCCCCACACACACACACCTGCCATACATAATTATGCAAACCCTGTAGACACAGTACTCACAGACTTACATCACCAGTCACAATGCACAGATTCCATTTACTTACCCCCAGTTATCGACCCAGTCCCTGGTACATTATTGAGACTTCCACACAGATATGCCCAAGCCTATGAAAGGAGGAAGGGAAAATACTATTGTGCCACACTGAAATAAGGAGGACAATTTTCCAAGATTTTCCATGGGTAAAAAACTATTTACTCATGGAAACTTTCCATCTTCTTCTGTTTGACAAATCCTAGAGAGGAGGAGAACAAGAACAACAACACAAGAATGAAAATATATAAGTGGTCACGGAATAATATCCAAGTCCGAGTAATTCAAACCCACATCTTCATATCACTCACATTCACACCATACATCATACAGAATCCATACCACTCTTCATCCATACTGCTCTCAAAACCAATCACACACAGAAGCCTTCATCCCCTCATATGGGCAGAGTAGAACCAGAATCCAGAAATCTTCTGAAGGAAGTCGTATACTATTCCTGGAGGGTCGCCATGTCTAAAAAATCATTGCCATAAATACATGTAATGCTGCTTTTCTAGTGTGCACTTATTTTATGTTTTTTGACCTTCATACCTTGCTATCTCACACATATTTTTGTTTCCAAAGTATGGAATGAAGGCCCCCCCCTATGGTCCAAAATGTTAAAATCACTAACAATCATAAGCACAATATAGATATACGGGTTTACTTTGTATGAGGAGGTCACTTTGTTGATAATGTGCTAATTGTATAACCTCATGGTAATTGAAGAGCTAAGATGTCTGTTATGTGCTCAGTTGTCCCTTTGTATGCTAAGGGAGTGAAGTACCAGAAAAGAAAGCATGGTGAGTGAGTGTTACTGTTTTAAACTGTATCCTATAGCTCTGGAACAAAAGATGTTAACCCCTCTGCCAATTTGCTCCCAGGAATGCGTTATTTAATAGGGAAAAAGTCACTACATTTAATACATTTTATTTTACTACATTTAGGGGTCCTTTTACTAAGCTACACAAGACACTAATGCATTCCTAATGCAGCAAAAAATGGAGTACAATGGGACATGCGCTGTTAAAAAAATGTTCACTTTTTTTGAGGGGGCATGTCATGGGCAGAGAGTGAGTGTTCCTGCACCAACCAGTTAGTGCGTCTACATTACCATGCATTAACCGGTTAGTGCAGGAAACCACGTGAGCCCTTACTGCCTACAAAATGGGTGATGGTAAGTGCTCACATTTTTAAAAATGGCCGCATGCTAATGACAATATTAGCACATGGCCATTAATAGAAACAGAAAAATAGTCATTTACAGCTGCGGAAAAAAAGGGTCTTAATGTGCAGGAAAAGCCAATGTAAGGTCACACTAAGGCCACTTTTTGCTGCAGCTTAGTAAAAGGACCCCTTAATCAACTGGCAAAAGCCCCTGCAGAAGAAGATGACCCTCTTTCTACCAAGTTGCCCACTTTGAATAACCTTAAAATCATGATTCAGGAGTTCCATGTTGGCTGTCAGATCTGGCAATTCAGAAATATAGGGGGATTAAATCAACTGATAGTGGATTCTTGCTTTAAAATTTTGCAGAGCAGTAAAATGAATTTACTATTCCTTATCACCAATGTTTCTTTTGGTCCCACCTGAAACATGCTATAAAAGTGAGCTTTACTGATCTCTCCCAGTTGGAGGATTCCTGGCTGCTAGAATATTTCTCATCTCACATTACATTCAATCTAAAGCTACCCCTTGAGCTTTACAAAGCTATGCTACCATTGAAAGATGTCTTAAGATGTATAGACCAAAGAGAGATTTGAGGTCAGAAGGGACTTTATATTTGTCAGCCCCTTCATTGTGAAATATTTATTTTGAGAAATCTAGGAGAAGCACATTTTTTTTTATCACTAGGTCTATTGAATGGAACACCCTTCTTGCTTATCAGATGCCAGATACTAGAGTTTAAAAAAAATCTGTTTGTGAAAGCTTTTGACCTTTTATAATCATGCCTAGAAAAATGTATGTTAATTTGGATATTGGGAATGGTCAGGACTGTAGATATGATGTTAAATACACAACTGGGTTGTAAGATGTGCAATAAGAATGAATAGGAGCTTTGATGTTTTGTTTGTAATGTTATTTGATTTGTAAAATTTGATTACTTATGTTTTTATTATATAATCTCCTTTGGTTTAAGGCAGAATATAAATTAATAAACATAAACACAATACAGGAAGCAATAATTTAGCCATCCAAAGGGTGTGGGAGATAAATCTAGTTAGATCCTTATCAGATAAGACATATTCTGGAGACAGTTGATACATATTTCGCCTTCTGTATTGTTGATCCACCTGATGCTTTTTATGACACATGGAGTGATTATAACCCCAGTTAAGAAAGTTAAATTTCCCTAATGATATCCTTATTTCTCACACCCATTCCCTCTTCTTCCTCATGGAGACTTGACTCTGTAAGGATGAGGAGGCTTTCCTGACTCAGTGTTTTCCTCCAAATTACTCAGATTTCTCTGCTTCGAGATCTATGTGGAAAAGGGTGGGGGTCTTGCTCTCCTGGCTCCTACTGTGCTGCCCATCTCCCAAATGTCTCTTGACTCATCTTCTATTCCTGAGACAGCCCTGCTAAGACCAGCTTTATCTCCTCCCATTTACATCATTTTAGTTTACCCCCTGCCCCTTCACTCTTGGAAATGGTTGTTTCCTTCCTATCTGACATGGCTGTATGATATTCCTGCCTCCTTATTCTCAGAGACTTAAATATCCACCTTGACCACCCTTTGCGCCCTTTTGCCAAATGTCTTTGCTCCTTTTTTAGATCTTGGACTTTCTCAGCATGTTATGGCTCCCACTCATACTGCTTGACATATTCTTGATCTGGTCCTTTCCCAGTCAAATGACTTTCTCTCCCTCTCTAATTTTCTTCTTACCTCCCTTCCCTGGACAGACCACTATTTAGTTTCTTTCCTGGTAATCATATATTCCCCAGTATCTTTCCTCACCCTACCTCTCCCATTTTGGGTTCACCTTTCTGGTTTCTATGACCCATCTTTGATCTCTCCATTATTTTCCAATTTCCCTTCTGATTTTGTTTCTCTCCCACTAAATTCCCAGGCTGCGGTCTGGAATTCTACTCTCCAGTCAATGCTTTCTGACCATGCCCTCCCTAGATGGGCGGCTTCTCATTCCCACTCACAACCCTGGCTTAAGGATGAATTTCATCTCTCTAAGAGCCAGCTCTGTAGAGCTGAGTGCTTTTGGAGGAGGTGTAGGGACACCCTCAGTTTTGCAGCTCTTTTGTACTCTCCTGCAATGTTACCATTCCGATCTAAGAAACCCTCATCATCAGTACTACATGGACCTTATCAGGAAAGCTTCTAATTGCCCAAAGAAACTCTTCTAAGTTGACTGCACTAACTCCTGTCGCTGCCTTTCTACTCACTCTATCTGATCAGGACTTCACATCCTTTTTCTCCTCTAAAGTTGCTTCCCTGTGCTTCTCCGTTTCCTCTCTCTCTTATTCTTGTTCCCCTTGATCCCTCTAAGCCTGCTGTCCTCTCTTATTCCTCATCCTCTTTCCTTCAGTTTCCTCCAGTTGTTTCCATTCATCTGGCTCACAGCTGGTCCCAGTTTAACATACCATCCTTGAACCAATTCAATAGAACTTTTCAGGCAGCTAGGAAGATTACATATTCATTGGATCCAGTATTTTTCAATTGGCTATCACTTAGTAGCCTTGGACTTTAGCTTACTCTATGATTGTTAATAGTTTGACCTCTGGGGAGATCCCTGCACAGTGGAAATCAGCGCTAGTAAGCCTTATTTTGAAAAAGTAATCTCTAGACCCTGCCCTTCCCTCAAATTATCATCCTGTCTGTAATCTCACTTTCCTGAGTAAATTGTTGAAGAAATGTATCTTCTGTCAACTTTACTAATACGTGGAGACCTCTAACATGCATCTGAGGAAAGGGGGAGTAGTAGGAGCAGGCTCTTGAACAACACCAGTAGGCGACGTAGGTTAGGAACAATCTCTTTATTTAAACATACACTCGACTCAACACAGTCGTGTTTCTGCGCTACAAACGCCTTCTTCAGGAGTCTTGTGATATATAGACATACGAATATTAAGCTCAAAAAGAATGAAAGCAAGGCTTCTGCTACAATTGTAATCCACTGCCGGTGCAGGAAAAACAGCTCAGCGTATTCAATTACACTTCCGTGAAGTCAAAAAAAGAGACCTCTAACATGCTTCATCCTTTTCAAGCTGCTTTTGCTCAGGTCACGCCACTGAAAGGGTAATCAGTTCCCTTATCGATCATGGTAATGCACTACTATTAGTCTCTTTGGATCTTTTAGCAGCATTTAACCTGGTTAGCCATCCTCTGTTGCTATCGAGATTTGCATCATTGGGCTTGTGCGATACTGTGCTTTGCTGGTTCCACTCTTTCCTTGCTGACAGGTCTTTCTGAGTCATTCTTCCTGACTCCAAGTCAGACTGCATTTCTCTTGGATATAGGGTACCTCAAGGCTCTGTTCTTTCTTCCAACTTTTTCAACATCTTTCTCAGTCCTCTTGCCTCCCTCATTAAGGAATCTCTGGTCAGATGCTACTTTTATGCTGTCAACATTCTGGACCCCTACATCCTTATTTTGTCTTTTAAAAGCTTGATTAGATAAGTCATCACCTGCTTCTCAACCAACACGGGCCACTATTTCTACTCATCACTTTAACCTACCCTCGATAGTACACCCATCCAACTAGTTCATTCCTTTAAATATATCAGAGTTCATTTTGAGGGGCATAATCGAAAGGCACCGGCCATCTTTATGGGTGGCCATCTCTGGCGCCGGCACCACAAGCAGGCGGAGCCAACTGCATTTTCGAAAAAGATGGCCGACCATCTTTTTCTTCGCTAATACGGTTAGGTCCGGCCAAATGTCAGAGTTCGATGGGTTTGAGGTGGCCGGCATCGGTTTTCGGCCATAATGGAAAAAAATGCCGGCAATCTCAAACCCAGCGAAATGCAAGGCATTTGGTTGTGGGAGGAACCAGCATTTGTAGTGTACTGGCCCCCCTGACATGCCAGGACACCAACTGGGCACCCTAGGGGACACTTCTAAAAACTAAAAAAAAAAATAGCTCCCAGGTGCATAGCTCCCTTCCCTTGGTTGTTTAGCCCCCCCAAAACCCACTCCCCACAACTCTACACCATTACCATAGCCCTAGGGGGTGAAGGGGGCACCTAGATGTGGGTACAGTGGGTTTTGGGGTTTTTTGGAGGGCTCAACATTTACCACCACAAGTGTAACAGGTAAGGGGGGATGGGCCTGGGTCCACCTGTCTGAAGTGCACTGCACCCACTAAACACTGCTCCAGGGACTTGCATACTGCTATCAGGGAGCTGGGTATGACATTTGAGGCTGGCATAGAGGCTGGCAAAAAAGTTTTTTTTTTGTTTTTTTGGGGGGGGGGGGGGTGGGAGGGGTTGGTGACCACTGGGGGAGTAAGGGGAGGTCATTTGTTCAGTTGGTCATGAGAAGCTTGGTCATGAGAAAAAAGGGACCAAGTAAAGCCGGCGAAATGCTCGTCAAGCCTGGCTTTTTTTTCCCCATTACCGGGCGAAGCCGGCCATTTCGTGAGTACGCCCGTGTCCCACCCGCGTCCTGCCTTCACTACCCTACCAACACACCCCCTTGATGCTTTGCCGGCTCCGCGACGGAAAACAGTTCAACCCAGCCAAAATCGGCTTTCCGATAATACCGATTTTGCCGGGTTCAGGAGATCGCCAGCCATCTCCCGATTTGTGTCGGAAGATGGCTGGCGATCACTTTCGAAAATGAGCTGGTTTGATAGCGCCCTGACCTTTTCTACTCATATATCCACTACTGTGAAAAGTTCTTTTTTTTGTCTCGTCATCTCATTCATTCCCTTTGTCCCTACCTCAGTGATGAGAGCTGTGCAACCCTTCTCTACACTTTGGTTGCATCTAGATTTGACTATTGCAATAGTACCTATGCAGGTCTTTCAACTATTTCACGTAAGAAACTTCAAACAGTTCAAAATACTGCTATGTGTATACTTTCTCATGCTAAGCAATTTGATCACGTTTCTCCTCTCTTGAAACATCACTGGTTTCCTATTAAATCCTAAATTGATTTCAAAGTGCTCACCATCACTTATAAGGCTCTTCACTTAGGTTCTCCCCCTTATCTTGCAAATTGGCTTACTCTATATTGTCCTTCATGGGCTCATCATTCAGCTTTTGAATCCCTCCTGTCCACTGCGCGAGATTAGACTCTACCTGGCACTCATCTTTCTGAGATCAGAACCGTCATATCCTTTCTTTTAATGTCTCCTTAAGGCGCATTTGTTTTCTTCGGCTTTTAATGGGTCTATCTAGGCAATTTTATGTACCTGGTAGGAGTGCCTGGATCTTGGACTTAGCAGGCTGCTGGCTACTCTTAGCTACCTCTCCCCACTCTTTCCCCCCCTTCTTTCTCTTCAATTCTTTCTGTTCTATGTTATTGTTGTAGTTCCTTTCTCTTTCCTTGTTAGTGATGTACGTCGCTTTTATTCTTTTACTGAAAGGCAATACATTAAGTGATTCAAATAAACATAAAACATAGACATGATTGAGGTTCTTGCATCTCTGCAAAGGAAAATCTTACAAATAAGCTTTTGTCTTCTTCAAACCTGCATGAATATTGGTCTTTTGCTTGGGAAAAAGATTTGTAAGATTCTCTTACAGCATATTAATCTGGAAATCAATAGTACTTCAGATCAAATTTTCCAAATCAAATTCACATTTGTCTATTTTTCCCTCAGTAGCATTATGGCTGGTAATATGCAATTGGAAAATAATACACAGTTAGATATAAACCACTTATGGAGCTCAGTGTATTTGATAAGATAAGAAATATGAAGAAGTAATGGCCAAGAAGTGCAAGTGTGGTGGAATGTTGTCAGAAATGGAAGGCACTAGATCAATATGTAGTTGCTAATTTAAACTGATTTTTTTTGTTAGTTCATAATTGGAAGGCTGTCTTGTTCCATTGTTATACTTAACATGCCGTTATTGGAAAATGAATAAAGAAACTTGAACACTAATATTCTGCATGTAGTTATAAAATATCTAGATGGTTTGCAGTACAGGGATTTATGCTTACAGTGGACTCATCATGTATATAATACTAGTCTATTTGCTTTTTGTAAAAATTGCTGAAGTTTCTAGGCTGCTGCAGTATTCAAGTACCGACTGTAAATTTAAAATATTACCTAGATATGTTGCAGCTTGGTAATGGCAGTTGTGACTTCTAGCAGTAGTCTTGCAATATTAGCAGTGGTACCGTGAGACTACCTCTAGAGGTCATGCCATTTTTAAGCTGCAGGAGTTGGGGGCAGAAGTGAGTGAGCTTTGTTCCTGCCCTGCTATTGTGATGGAGGGAGGGGTGGGTTTCTGTTATTGTAGTGAGGATGGACTGGATGGGGGATTGGGATAAGGAGTGTTGTTGCCTTCTATTAGTGCAGCAGGAGGGGGGAGTGCTTAGGCAGACGATCAGAGGGTTTGCCTTTTATTTGTGTGGCAGCTGTAGGGAAGGGCCTGGCCAGGAGATCAAGATTGGAGAGGTTGCATTCTATTGTTGTGGCAGAGGGTGGGGGCCTGGATGGCGGATCAGGATTGAGGGGTTGCCTTCTATTGTTGTGGTGGAGATGAAGGCAGAAAGGAGGGAAGAACTTGGACTGCAATAGGCCGACTGATATTTAGAGTTTGCGCCCTCATAACTAACCAGGCAAAATCAGGACTGCTATTTATAAAGTCCTACATGTCCTGTTAGCTTTGTAGGCACTGGCACTGAATTTTGCTGGCACCTGCTTAACTCCCAGCTTCTCCTTGACTTTACCCCTTGTAATGCCCCGTTCCTGTCCACTTGAAATATGGCCCTCAGTACCACTGTTCAGTGGAACTGCCTGGTTAAGTGCCACTGAATATTGGTAGATAGCCAGCCACAAGTGATCTAACCAGGCAGCAGCCTCTCCTGCCCAGTTAAATCACTTTGAGTATCAGGCAGTATATTTTTATTCTGAGTTGCTTTCTTTACAAATGAAAAGGGGATTTTTATAATGTTAGCTAATTAATACAAGCTCAGGGAAAAACACATTATGAGCTATAGATTCATTCAAAGAGAGAACCTGCAAGATGATGAAGTCAGGTTCGTTCAGTCTATTTTTCTGTTTACTGAAGTATGGTAGGCTCTGCTTGCTCTAATATATGATTTTTTTTTCACTAGCATATATTCTTTAAGGTCTTAAAGCATCAATTAAATTCACACTTCTGACATTTAAACAGGTCACAGGATTATTTCATGATCCAAGTATTGGCAATGCAATTCATATTATGCTGGTCCGACTTATTCTACTTGAAGAAGAAGAGGTAAGGTTTTTTGGGATTATAAATTATAATTAAAGGCACATAGCTGGGACTTACTGATAATACATTTGTCCTAATTTTTTTATAAATATGATCCATGGAATGCATTTTTGAATAGTAAAAAGGTTGATTTATTTTGGGTATACACGCTATTACTGAGTCTCAAGTGGTTTTTGCAACTCACCACCCTAAGATAAATTGTATTGTACAATATCCTAATGTATGGCACTGATAACAGTCATTTTGTATTCAGAATCCCACTTTCAATGCAAACATTTCTTTTTGGACTATAAAAAAAGATTCATTTAATTCCTTTTTTGCAACTTGTCTCTTTTTCTTCCTCATAGTGTGACACTTGCTTTTAATTCATTATTCTTTCCATTTAAAGGCCAATCTATAAACTAGGAATTCATATTTATACATGTCTTACATGGATAAATGTTTAGAATAATGACATACCCCTGAATTCTATATATGGTGCTAAAAATTGCATGTAGATATTTGAGCACATACTCAAATTCCATGGGCAATCTAATTAGTTAATGGGCCAGGAGAGTTCACGAAAGATATGCGCAGTCTTATAGAATTTGGGGGTTTCCATGCCAAATTTAGGCATGAAGATTTATACCAGGTTTGAACTGGTGTAAATCCTCGAGCCTAAAAGTTGAGCATGGATCCCAGATTTAGGTGCTAATCTATAAACGGCGTCCAACTCAGAGCACGGTTTATAGCATTCAGTGCCGATTTTTGCAGCCACTAAAAACAGTTCTCAAATTTGATTACATATGTGCTATGGGACTTAGTATGTCGCCATGCTATATATAGTGGGATTCTGTTCCTGAACACAGTACCTCTTTGGTATTTAACAGAGATGTGTCCTACCTAACTATGCAGTGTTCTTGTGTTCTTTCAATGAAAAGGCTGGAGTTCAAGTCCCACTGCAGCAGCTGTACCAACTTCTACCAGTACATATTTTTCTTAGTACCACAGACCCATCTGTAGGAGCTGTTCTGTGAGATGCCTCTGTGACAACCTTCTATGCAAAGTTTGGCATAGAGGTCCTGAGTAAATTGTTCTGAGGTTGTTGTCTGTGGGCTCAGGCATTTGATAGAGAACCTGTGCATGTAGCTTACTAGGGTATACCCTTTGGCCTACCTGCTGGGTCCAGTCCAAGTACAAGACATGGTCATTCGAGTAGTTGTTTCCATGGAAATGAGGATGGAACATGAAAGGGACTCACGCCATTCTTGGATCCAGTATCTGATGATAATGTGAGAACACTGGATTCTTCATTGTAAATGGAGCTGCATGTTAATAATCTAATTCGGAAGACCTATTTTAAACAGGCAACATTGGGCCCTTTTACAAAGTGGCGGTAAACCCAACACGGCCTTACCAGTCACTAAAAAGGAAGTAGCGCCGGACTACCACAGCAGCCCAGCAGTAGTTCCCACCCTCAGTGTGCCGTCATACCGTTGTGTACCCAGTGGTAATTGGGCAGTGCCATGCAAAAAGGTTTCCCTAGTAGCCCAGTGAACACCCCCCACCACCCACCCTGGTAGCCTTTTGTCCCCAAACTCCCCAAAATCCCCATACCTTGAAGCAGTAGGAGTGAGTTGCACTTCCTACTCCTGTGAGCGCCGTATTCAAAATGGCAGCACCCTGCCATTTTTGAACTTTCCCAGGGTGCCATCGATCACACCTAGTGAAATATTGAACAGATATTTAAAGGAAATTTTTGGACTTAAAGAAGATGCTATTCCCCCTTTCTCTCAGGTATACTATCTACCAAGTAATCCAACAGAAGCACAATTGTCCACTACTCAAGCTGAACCTCCTTTAGATGTTTCAGCTATTCTAGAATCTTCTGACACTGAGTTGGCAGATCCTTCCACTTTATTGGCAACTGTTGCGTTAACTTTGGATAAAGTATGGATTATGAAAATGTTCTTTAAGAATAAAGATAAAGAGTTCATAGGTCTTAAAATATCAATATTTCCGGATGTATCTAAAGAAACTCAGAAAAGACTTAGGCAGTTTTTGCTGCTTAAGTTAGGAGTTCTTC
The DNA here is from genome assembly GCF_901765095.1 of Microcaecilia unicolor. Lineage (NCBI taxonomy): Eukaryota > Metazoa > Chordata > Amphibia > Gymnophiona > Siphonopidae > Microcaecilia > Microcaecilia unicolor. The sequence goes on along the minus strand of NC_044032.1, from coordinate 67,978,506 downwards.
AGATTGGGGCTACTTTTCATCTTCAGTACCCATGTAAATGTCCGGTACCAATCAGTAAAATATGTTTTCTTTGAGCCATCACAGCTTACAAAATTCCTTGTAACCAAACGTTCTTTGGGGTTAAGAGAATGTTAATGTTTATTGGCATTTATTTTGAGCTGTTAATATGAGTCACTTTGATCTTAGACGGGTTTTTATAATTTTCTTACAATGTTTTCAATTAATAGCTCCACTGTTGATAATCTTGGATCCAGATTTGAGGACTTGAGTGTATCTATTGATAATTTTCTTTCATTTATTAATTATTATTGAACGTATACCTTTCTGTACAAGCTTAGGCTTGATAAGGTTGTTTATCAATTATTTTTGAAATAATAATAAAAAAGAAAAACTGCCGAATTGGACCCCCCCCCCCCCCCCCCCCCCGCTAACAGCGCTGACATTTTTACAGCCCCTGCTCCAATGAAGCATCTACCGTGGTGCAAAACTTACAAGCACCGCTCGAGCCAACTCCCTGCCGCTGACGGACTGAACAGCAGCGGAGCTTCTCTGCCATCGTGTCTGCCTAAGCCAACTGCGAACCAAAACAGGAGCCAGAAAAAACAACAGCAAACCATCACAGAGAGAAAACAGAAGCTGTCTTGCTCGTTTAAAGTGAAAGTAAAGGACAAAGAATCAAAATCAAAGCTTGTCTTTTTTTTTTTCTCGTGGCTGCCTCTCCCTGCCTCAAAAGCTCTTCCCCTGAAGAGCTTGAGGAAACTGCCTTTCTGTGCAGAGATTTCCTCTTTTTGTTTTCTTTTTTTTTCTTTTTTACTTAAGCACAACTTAAAAGAATACCAGGGAGGACACGGGGGGGAGGGACCCGGCCACCCGAGTTTGACACCCCCGAGGCGCTAAGAGACCTTCCTTGCCCCGAGGCTCTAAATCACAGGCTTTTTTTTTAATATATCCAGATGCACAGAAGAAATAAATTCACCCAAACCAAGATATTAAAACCAACTAAAAAAATGACAGCAAGAAATAGAAAAAAATATAAAGAATATAACATAAATATAATATAAAGAATGAGACTAAAGGGCTCACCATCTTCCACCTGCTGGAGACTGAGATTACTGAGATTACTGGATCTTTCTGTTGTTGCCAAGGGCTCTTATTGGCTCTCTCTAGAGTCACAGTTTTTTTTTCTCAGTCTCCACCTGCTGGAAGGCGTGCACAACCCATCAGTCACATTCTGGGCCGGTCCGGAGGGATGCTAAGGAAGATAGCTTTTGAGCTGTCCTAACTTAGCCAAGTTAGCTATGCGGGTCTCGGCACTCAATATTGCCAGTACCCGCATTACCGCAGGCTCCTCCCCAACACCACCCCCATTTTTATGGGCGTTCAGAGCCAATATTCAGTGGCATTGCTTGGTTAATTGCCACTGAATATTGGTGGCTGGGAGGTCCCAGGTGATTTAAGCGGGCCGGAGCCCCTCAAATTGTCTTGAATATCAAGCCCATAGTGTTTAAGAAGAAATAACATTGACATTGTTTTCTTCTATTCTAGCAAGGATTAAAAATTGTTCACCACGCAGATCATACACTAGCCAGTTTCTGTAAGTGGCAGAAGAGTATCAACCCAAAAAGTGATGCCCATCCAGCACACCATGATGTGGCAGTACTGCTCACCAGGTATTCCAAAAACTTATTCAACTAAGTTGATGGATCTTAATGAATAAGTAGCAAAAATACTTTTGCAAGGTATTACCATTAGTTTGCTGATTAACTTAAACATCTTTGGAATTTCTTCCAAAGATGATTATTCTTTTAGGAAATGTGAAGCGATGAAACTGAATATTGCTGTGGTATTACATTTAAACTAAATTTTGATATTTATTATATAATGTATTTAGTGGCTTATAAATTGTGCTGTAAAGAAAAATCAGGGTGCTTCCTCATTATATTGAATTAGAAATAGGGGTAATATTGTAAACACAATAAATTGAAATCAAGACAATCCTAAAACAAAAGCACAATATAGGCAGAAACACTGTGAAAGGAAGAAAAAGATCTCAGTGCCTCAGAGCTAGGGGTGAGCTGAATCAATCATAGATCTAAAAGAAACTATCTATTTTACCATTCTTTAATCCAAATAAAATATACATAGCTTCAGAATGATATTGTGCTCAAGTACTGTGAGACTAACAATAGAGTTAATGGCAGCCATTTTATAAATGGAGCTGTGACAGGCAGAAATAAGTTGGTATCACTAGACCACCAGGACTTTACTAGATAGGTCCGGATAGAGGAGGCCTACAGGAGTAGAAGGGGGCATGGGTGGCTTGGTCAGCTCTTCTTCACATTGCGGGTGGGAGGGAGGGAGATTTGGATTGCGAGGGAGTGAGGGGGGGGATACCTGTAAAGCTGTTGCCACAACCCAGAAGTAAATTGGGCACCTGTCAATATTCAGCCTTTTTGCTATCCTAGCTTTGGCCACTTATCTGGTCAGCAGTCTGAATATGGCTGTTACCGGTTACGTTCCGGCTCCTCCTAGGCTTTGCTCAAGTTTCACCCATGGACCACCCTGGCACTAACCAGACAGCACAGAGGTGGACTGTGGTGATATTCAGCAGCACTGTCTGTTTAAGTGCTGCATTAAGCCAATAAAGGGGGATTTCAGCAAGCAGTGTTATGGCCTTAATGCATCTTAATGCATGTTAAGTGAATTAGCGCGCACTAAATGCTAAAAGCCCTGTGGGATGGGGGTGTGGCTTTGGGGGTGGGGGTCTGGAGCATGCCCAGGCACAGTCCTTCCGCAGAAGTACCCCTATGATCAGAGAAGTACTCCTATGATCAGAGCTAATAGCACACATAAATTTGCATGCTATTAGCTTTGATCATAGGGGCGTTATAGCCCTGCGCTGTTCCGGTGTTATTTTTAGAGTGCTGTTTGGAATAGCGCGGGGCTTCTGATCATCGGCCCATCAGTTCTCTGTAACAGCTTTACAGCAAAGAAACACCACCTGCTGGCCAAATAGGAGAAATACACTTCAGAACATAATGCAGGAAAATAATACATTTTACAGGCTTAAAACACACTGGCTCCTTTTACTAAGCAGTGTAGGCACCTACACACGCCCAATGCACTCCAAAATGGACTTACCGCCTGACTACTGCGTGGCTCTTGTGGTAATTTCATTTTTGGTGCACGTCTGCTATGTGCATCTGAAAAATAATTTTTATTTTTGGATACACGTAGCGGACGTGTGCCAAGTGGCATCTGGCGTGCGTAGGTCATTACCACCCAAATTCTTTACTGCTAGGTCTATGGCTGGTGGTGAGGTCAGAGATCCAAAATGGACGTGTGGCAATTTTCATTTTGCCACATGTCCATTTTCTGCAAAAAAAAAAAGAGACCTTTTTTACAGGCGCGCTGAAAAATGATTCTGCGTGCGCAACCAAAACCCATGCCTACATTACTGCAAGCCACTTTTCAGTGTGCCTTTGTAAAAGGATCTCAATGTTTCTTCACACATGCAATTTGATTAGTCAATAACCTTCAACTTTCTGACAAACAATTCAATACACGTATTAAAGGCATAAGATCATGGTGTTGGGACAAATGAGAAGCTCTTAATGAGAACCTTCTCACCACCCAAACTCTCATCCACTCTCTCATTACCTCTCACCTTGACTACTGCAACCTACTCCTCACCGGCCTCCCACTTAGCCACCTATCCCCCCTTCAGTCCATCCAGAACTCTGCCGCACGTCTTATCTTCCGCCTTGACCGATATACTCATACCACCCCTCTCCTCAAGTCACTTCACTGGCTTCCGATCAGATACCGCATACAGTTCAAGCTTCTCCTACTAACCTACAAATGCACTCGATCTGCAGCCCCTCCTTACCTCTCTACCCTCATCTCCCCTTACGTCCCTACCCGTAACCTCCGCTCTCAAGACAAATCCCTCCTTTCAGTACCCTTCTCCACCACCGCCAACTCTAGGCTCCGTCCTTTCTGCCTCGCCTCACCCCATGCTTGGAATAAACTCCCTGAGCCCATAAGCCAGGCCCCCTCCCTACCCATCTTCAAATCATTGCTCAAAGCCCACCTCTTCAATGTTGCTTTCGGCACCTAATCACAACACCTCTACTCAGGAAATCTAGACTACCCCAACTTGTCATTTCGTCCTTTAGATTGTAAGCTCTTCTGAGTAGGGACCGTCCTTAGTTATTAATTTGTACAGCGCTGCGTAACCCTAGTAGCGCTCTAGAAATGTTAAGTAGTAGTAGTAGTAGTAGAACCTTCTCTTCTGTGGTAGTGAGTGCTCTGGCAGAAATTCTGACTATTCTATTTTTTTTTATTATTATTCCAGTCTCTTTTTTTCTCTGCATCTGGAACTCTGTCCTGTATTGGACTAATCACACTCTCCCTCGTCCTCTTCCTCTGTACTGAAAACCATCTCTCTGTCTTACTTGATTGGGCTTTCTGTTGTGGAGTTCTTTTTCCAGAGTCTGCTTAACTAAAAAACCTGTTGGTTGATATTTGTTGTGGGTAGAGTAGTATATAGTACGAGTGAGGGGTCAAACACTCCTCCTGAATCACTATGCAGTCTTTTATTCTCTCTGACTGTAGTGGGACTAGTCACATCCCTAGTTTATAAGAGCCCATCTCTAAATGCTGACTTTCTATTTAGTGGTCTTTGATCCTGAAATAACTCTCTCCTTTTTTGTCCTTATACCAAGAGTATATATTGCCACTCTTGTGGTCCATCTCATCTCTATGAAATTCTTCATATTTGGTCAATTTGAGTTCTTTCATGTGGAGGGGAATAATTGAACGTCGCCGGCAAAATAGGTCACCGGCAATCTATTTTGGCGGCGGCGCAACAGCTGGCTGGAACCGTATTTTCAAAAAAGATGGCCGGCCCTCTTTTTTTTCGATAATACGGTGTGGGCTGGTGAAATGCCTTGGATTTCGCTGGGTTTGAGATCGCCAGTTTTGTTTTTCCGCGATAATGGAAAAAACTGCCGGCGATCTCAAACCCGGCGAAATCCAAGGCATTTGGCCATGGGAGGAGCCAGCATTTGTAGTGCAATGGTCCCCCTCACATGCCAGGACACCAACCGGGCACCCAAGGGGGCACTTCAAACATCTTTTATAAACAACCAAATTAGCTTCCAGGTGCATAGCATCCTTCCCTTGTGTGCTGAGTCCCCCAAATCCCCCCCAAAACCCACTGCCCACAAGTGTGCACCATTACCCTAGCCCTAAGGGCTGAAGGGGGGCACCTACATGTGGGTACAGTGGGTTTTGGGGGGTTTGGGAGGGCTCAACATTACCCACCACAAGTGGAACAAGTAGGGGGGGGGATGGGCCTGGCTCTGCCTTTCTGCAGTCCACTGCAACCAACAACAACTGTTCCAGGGACCTGCATACTGCTGTCAGGGTGCTGGGTATGACATTTGAGGCTGGCATACAGGCTGGCAAAAAAGGTTTGTATTTTACTAATTTTAGTGTGGGAGGGGGTTGGCGACCACTGGGGGAGTAAGGGGAGGTCATCCCCCATTCCCTCCGGTGGTCATCTGGTCAGTTGGGGCACCTTTTTGAGGCTTGGTCGTGAAAATAAAAGGACCAAGTAAACCCGGCGAAATACTGCTTATCGCCGGGTTTTATTTTTCCATTATCCGCGAAAGCCGGCCATCTGGTAACCACGCCCAAGCCTGCCCATGTCCCGCCTTCACTTCGCCACCAACACGCCCCTTTGAACTTTCGCCGGTGAGGCGAAGGGAAAGCGGCGAAGCTATCACAAATGTAGCTTTTGATTATACGCTTTTCGCCGCTTTTGCGAAATCGCCGGTCATATCCCGATTTGTGTCGGGAAATAGCCGGCGATTACTTTTGATTATAAGCTGGATAGCCTTCTAAAATGTTCTTATAGTCCTCAAATAATAAATCAAAGCACACATCGGGTCCCTTTTACTAAGTCACTGCAAAAAGTGGCCTACGGCAGTGCAAGCATGTCTTTTGGGTGTGCGCCGGGCCATTTTTTACCGCGTCCTGGAAAAAGGGCCTTTTTTAAGGGCAAAATGAAAACCAGCGCGTGTCCATGTTCAGCCTGAGACCCTACCACCACCCTTTGACTTATCAGTTAGGTCTCACACGCTACCCGGGCGGTAAGCATGCATCATGCACCCACTGCCATTTACCACTAGGTAAGCACCCTGTGGTAGAAAATAGAAAGTATTTTCTACTGCATGTTTTTGGCGTGCACCACATTTAGAATTACTGCCCAGAGCACGCAGTAGCCGAGCAGTAATGCTGATTTTGTGCATGTTGGACATGCGTAGGCCTTTATAAAGGAGCCCCATCATTTGGCGAGAATCACCCATCTGCCATGTTATACCACTTTTGAGATGTTTTTCTCTTTTGAAAATGAATACCATAATGTCCTTCTCACCATGGATGGATATTTTAAGTTTCAAAGGTGATCAACTTAATGACTTGCTTCCTCCAGAACGCTTTTTTAAGGAAGGTGAGGCAATGGACACCCATATCGCACATTGGAGGAAGCAATAAAATTAAGTAAATGACTGACATGTAGATATATAAAAGAATCCATAGGGTTTTAAGAAACTCTAAACCATCCAAGATGTTTTCTGATGATGACATTTTTATGAAACAGTGGGAAGCCATTCTTAATAAATGTTCATTGGATTCAATGATATAATTAACACAAACATGTAAGAAAAAAGAAGAGATGGAGAGAGAGGAGTTGGATAATGAATTTAAGTTTTTTAAGGTGTCGGTTTTTAAAACTTAAAGACTTTGACCAGAACCTGAAGTGTATATAAAAAGATCTCCCACAGCACTGAAACTGTTCTTCTTGGCTTAACTATGACTATGCTGCATCATCCTGATTAAGGTAAAATCATTCTTCTTCTATCCTTAGATTTAACAGCTTTTGATCTCATCGACCACTCCATTCTCCTTCAATGCCTGTCTGATCTTGGCATTACCAGCATAGTCCACTATTGGTTTCCGAATTATCTCTACAATAGATCCTATATCCATCTATTGGCAAAATTCATCTGCTGATCACTAGATTGTGAAGTCCCACAAGGCTCTTTATTAGCTCCTACGCTTTTCAATGTCTTCATGGCTTCAAAGCTGACTGTTACTCAGTCCCTTGGAATAACAGCTTATGTATATGCTGATGATATTTAGATCATTGCCACCCTAGATAACTGATCAATCTACTATCAATGATCTCAATCAGAAACTTCTCACAGTAGCTAATTGGCTATCTACTGCAAAACTAAAGCTAAATCCTGATAAAACTCATTATTTGCTCCTTTCCAATTCTCCCCCTTTAAACTATGACCTTTCCATTCATATTGCAGGTACTCCAATTACATTTAAACCAACTCTTAACCGGGATTGGCCACTGTTGGAAACAGGATGCTAGGCTTGATGGACCTTTGGTCTGTCCCAATATGGCAATACTTATGTATGGCAATACTTATAAGGTATCAGACCCAAAATGGACACGCGGCAATTTTGATTTTGGCGCAGGTCCATTTTTGGGGAAAAAAGAGGCCTTTTTTACAGGCGCACTGAAAAATGGATTGGCGCATGCCCAAAACCCGCGCTTACACTACCACAAGCTATTTTTCAGTGCACCTTTGTAAAAGGACCCCAGAGAGACAGACAGAATAACTCTTAACAGTAGGTGGTATTACATATGACAAAATATTACTATGGTATTTTAAGACAATATATTGCTAAAGTAGTTCATAGAATACAAAGATTGTAGCACTGTTTTAACAGAAGCCTGTTTTTCTGGATTACCGGTCATTTATTTCTTTGACATAGATAAATGTATGCCAATATGAATATCTATTTGTCCTTAAAATGTTATTATCTTAGGGCTATGAAAGGATACATTGAATTTAAAATAACTTGCTTAAGCTAAGAATAAAAAGTGATTGAAGAGGTGTCAAGGTGTATCTCCATATAGTTATAAGAGGTTGTTTTAAATTAGGGCAAGAGGGAAGAGGGAAGAATGAGAAGGCGGTGCACATGAAATTAACATGAATGACCACACAAAGAAAGAACAGGAAAAAGGACCCCTACGCGAAAAACAATGTGTAAAAAGGAGTACGGATGACCAACAAACTTCCAACAGCCAAATGCAAGTTTGGAATAAATTTTATATGAGAGGCTTACATAAGTATTGCCACACTGGGACAGACCAAAGGCCCATCAAACCCAGCATCCTGTATCCAACACTGGCCAATCCAGGTCACAAATACCTGGCAAGATCCCAAAAAAGTTCAACACGTTTTATGCTGCTTATCCCAGATATAAGTCAATTTAATAATGGTCTATGGATTTTTCCTTTAGGAAGCCGTCCAGACCTTTTTGAAACCCTACAAAGCTAACCGCTTTTACCACATTCTCTGGCAACAAATTCCAGAGTTTAATTACACGTTGAGTGATGAAAACATTTCTCTGATTTGTATTAAATTTACTACTTTGTAGTTTCATTGCATGCCCCCTAGTCCTAGTATTTTTGGAAAGCGTAAACAAACGATTCATTTCCACCAGGGGTGTAGCCAGACTTCCATGGGAGGGGGGTCCAGAGTCCGAGGGGAGGGGGCACATTTTAGCCCCCCCCCCGGTGCCGCCCCCCCCCCCCACATCTTTGTCGACCCCCCTCCCGCCGTGAACCCGCCCCCGCCGCCGCTTACCTTCGCTTTTGCTGGCTGGGGACCCCAATCCCCGCCAGCCGACGTCCTCTCCGTCCTGCTGAGTGAAAAAAGTCTTCTTCCAGCTGTTGCATGCAGGACGTCAGCATGCAACAGCCGTAAGAAGACTTTTTTCTCTCAGCAGGACGGAGAGGATGTCGGCTGGCGGGGACTGGGGTCCCCCGCCAGCAAAAGCGAAGGTAGGCGGCGGCGGGGGTGGATTCGCTGGGAGGGGGGTCCAGGCTGGAATCTATGGGGGCCCAGGCCCCCGCAGGCCCCATGTAGCTACGCCACTGATTTCCACCCGTTCCACTCCACTCATTATTTTATAGAGCTCTATCATATCTCCCCTCAGCTGTGTCTTCTCCAAGCTGAAGAGGCCTAGCCTCTTCAGCCTTTCCTCATAGGGAAGGCATCCCATCCCCTTTATCATTTTTGTCGCCCTTCTTGGTACCTTTTCTAATTCCACTATTTTTTGAGATGCGGTGATTGGAATTGAACACAATATTCGAGGTGCGGTCGCACCATGGAGCGATATAAAGGCATTACAACGTCCTCATTTTTGTTTTCCATTCCTTTCCTAATAATACCTAACATTCTAGTTGCTTTCTTAGTTGCTGCAGCACACTTCAACAATAAAATTTCCTTTGAACTTGCATTTGGCTGCTGGAGGTTTGTCATCCACCTCTATTCCTTTTTACATAAACATTAATGAAACAGGATGCAAGGCAATTTTGTACAGCATGCCTTATTTGTAATATGGACACTTTAACCCCACATACATTGTAATGAGTTTTTAAACAAAAACAACACACATTGTTCTTCTTAGAAAATTAACAGCAGTAAAGTATGTACAAAAAGCTCTTCCTATTTCTGCAGCTGCCAAGAGAGCTAAAATAACATTCATACATTTGCTTTTTTACCCTCCTGACCTAAATGCACACAAAGTGAGTCCCTTTTTCTACCTAGCTAAAATTACACAAGCTGTGAATGCCTTCACATGCTTTTAACCAGGCAGAGGGTGATAATTCAGTTTACTTACTCAAATAGCTTTGAACGTTTTTCCTCATATACAGTTCAAGATATTCAGAGCACAGGTTCAGCTTTGGTTATGTACAATGTTTAAAACTTGAAGTAAAAATATTTCACTCTATATCAGGGGTTCTCAACCCAATCCTCGGGACACACCTAGCCAGTCAGGTTATCAGGATATCCACAATGAATATAAATTATTTTAAAATTAAACTGGGTTCTCAAAAGTGGCAAAATATAGAACACTCCTAATTAGAAAATACTGATAAGTACGTAAGTATTGCCACATTGGGACAGACCAAAGGTCCATCAAGCCCAGCATCCTGTTTCCAACAGTGGTCAATCCAGGTCACAAATACCTGGCAAGATCCCAAAAAGTTCAATACATTTTATGCTGCTTATCCTAGAAATAAGCAGTGGATTTTCCCCAAGTCAATTTAATAATGGTCTATGGACTTTTCCTTTAGGAAGCCGTCCAGGCCTTTTTGAAACCCCACTAAGCTAATCGCTTTTACCACATTCTCTGGCAACGAATTCCAGAATTTAATTACACGTTGAGTGAAGAAATATTTTCTCCAGTTCATATTAAATTTACTACTTTGTAGCTTCATCACATGCCCCCTAGTCCTAGTATTTTTGGAAACAGTGAACAAACGATTCACGTCTACCCGTTCCACTCCACTCATTATTTTACAGACCTCTATCATATCTTCGCTCAGCCATCTTTTCAACAAGCTGAAGAGCCCAAGCAACTTCAGCCTTTTGTCATAGGGAAGTCGTCCCATCCCCTTTATCATTTTAGTCGCCCTTCTCTGTACCTTTTCTAATTCAACTGATCCTTTATTCTTTATTAAATCTCTATTAACATTTTAAAAATCCTAACAATAGAATGCTAAATTCTAATGGCTTGTTCTTCAAGGATGACCCATATTATTATTACATGGTTTAAATCGGTTGCACCATTGCCGATGTCATCCTCCTGTTCCTAATGATACAGACTATTGATTTTCATCAATCCTTATGCTATTGAACTCCAAACATTTAATACCATCCTCTGTTCAATCCCTCTTAGCACAGTATGATGTGGTATTCAATACAACATCACTCGCAACAACTTTGAAGATCTGAGTCTTTTAACCGCTCCCTTCAGTCTTAAAAGAAATGCATGACGGAGCTCTACACGGTATTGTGTTTCGCTAAGAATGGCGTCACCGGGAGCTGAGACTCATTAACATTTCAAAACTCGGACCAACTCGTCCTTGTGCCATTTTTAACTTAATTCAGTCAGATGTCTCTGCCTGTCTGTGGTGTATATTTCCCATATCTTTATACAGTCTGTGAGGTCTGGAGACAGACTCCTCTCTAGTTCCAGGGAAGGTCTCCTTTATGGTGTGTGTGTGAGGCCTCATCCATTTCAGCCTGAACTTGCTGTTCAGCCAGCTCACATTTTGCCTTTGAGCTGAGCTGTGCCATCATATATACAGACCTTCCAAATCTCCCGCATTGAGCGGGAGACTCCTGCTTTGGCGGGTCACCTCCCGCACTCCCGCCAAAGCAGGAAATTCTCCCGCTCAGTGCTGACACTGCACCACCGCACCGCTGCTGCTGCTTCTCCCAAAGAGCAACAGTGGTGGCAAAACAGTAAACACGGCTCCCCAGCTCCCCAGCTCCCTAGCCTTCAGACATGCGCTGTCGGCTCTGCCGGTCCCCTGCCCCGGAATGGAAAGTTGATATCACCAGGGGCAGGGGACTGGCAGAGCCGACAGCACATACCTGACGGCTGTGGCCCTGCATTTCCTATTTGTTGTTTTCCCACGCTGCTGCTGTTCATCGAGAGAAACAGCACTGGCCAGCCCAGTAGGACAGAGAATGCCGGGTAAGAGGAGAGGGAACAGGCGGGGTATGTAGAAAGAGGGTGCCTATCTATGATATACCATCCCCAGCAGCTGCCGTTCCACTGCTGTGAAAGGAGCGGCGTCACCGCAGGCGCATCGCGGGCCCTCAGCTCAGTGCTGGAAAACAGAAAAAGCATGAGGTGAGGGGGTTGGAGGGGGTCTCGAGGTTGGAAAGCGGGAAAAGCGATGGTGTTTAGCTGAATTGATCAATATAGAAACAAAAAGCATCCTTTGAGTAGAAGGACGGCGGAAAAAGTGCGAGGAGGGTGAGGTAAATGTAGTCATTAATAATTACACTAAGGTTTTAAAACAGATGGAATACAATCCAGTCCTTTCCCGACTTGTACATAAACATAGAAATATTTTATAAAACATCATTACCCCAAATTTGTCAAGCGTGGCATCAGCAAGCTATTTGCTTTTTTAAAAAATTTAAATCTCTCTCTCTCTCTCTCATATATATATATATATATATATATATATATATATATATATATATATATATATATATATATATATACACACATATACATACAGAGAGAGATTTCTGTCTATATAGACAGATAGATATGTAGATATAGAAGTGGCACAGCAGCACACCCTGAAGCCTCTTTCTTTTTCTGATATTTTCTTTATTGCATAAACATATCAATGTACTCACAGTCAGAAGGGGTGCTTCATAGTACAGGGACTTCGTTATTCTGGGCTGAACAATGCTTGGAGGTAGAAGTCTGAGGAAAAACAATTCTACTGCTGAGGTGGAAAACAGATGAACAGGCAGAGACAGCTCAGAAATGGATGCCTGGAACGTGCTATATCTTATTGACAAGACATATTTTACAAGGTAAAAAACCAAGTTCTCTTCAGGGAGTTTATCAGGCCAAGTACTGACAGAAAACAAGATGGAGAAAGTTTCAAAGCTAGAACAAGGGGAAAAGCAGGGGGGCTCCCAAGCCCAAAGAACAAGAGCATAAAGACCAATGACACAGAGCCATCAGGTAGCAAGGCAGTCAAGCTAGGCTGAGAAGGAGAAGAGGTTCAAGCAACATTACATCAATGATAACAGCTTTTAAACAGACAAGTGTGTCTGCACTAGCTGTACTTCCCTAACTGCAAAGGTCTAAAATACAAATTAATGCACGCGTCAAACTTTACCTATTTAAGCACACAGTTATGGAACGCACTACCGCACAACTTAGAAAAGATCTACGAACTAATGAACTTCCGCAAACTACTGAAGACCCATCTCCTTAACAAGGCTTACCACAAAGATCAACCAATATGAATATACACAACTCCTCTACACACACTCAGAATATCTTATAATACTTGCTTGTAATACTACTATCATGTCTTATCATTATCATGTTACCAAAGATCCTTCTGTAACACTAAATGTCTATTTTCTAATATATTTCCATCACTCATGATGTATTGTAAGCCACATTGAGCCTGCAAAGAGGTGGGAAAATGTGGGATACAAATGCAATAAATAAATAAATATATTACACATAATGCATTGCTCCTCTATCTTACAGACAGATCTGTAAGTTAGAGGAAAGTCGTTATCCAATCGAGGCCTTAACCCATTCATCTATGCAGATGATGTTACGATCTTCATTCCCTTCAGACATGACTTGAATGAATGAAGTAACTAATGAAATCAATGATGGCCTAAACATCATGGACTCTTGGGCAAACTCATTTCAACTGAAATTGAACACTGAAAAAACACACTGCCTTATCCTCTCATCTCAACATAACTACAAACCCAGAACCATAAACACACCAGGACATGCACTCCGTATCTCAGACAGCCTAAAAATACTTGGAGTCACAATCGACCGCAATCTCACTCTCGAGAGCCAAGTAAAAACCATAATAAAGAAAATGTTCTACTCAATGTGGAAACAAATGAATAAAACCTTTCTTCCCGAGGGATATCTTTCGGAAACTAACACAATCAATGGCCCTCAGCCATGCCGATTACTGTAACAGAATCTATGTGGGATGTAAAGAACTCACAAAAAAACTACAGACCGCCCAAAACACAGCAGCCAGACTGATATATGGTAGAACACGATTTGAAAGTGTTAAACCCCTTTGAGAAAAGCTGCACTGGCTCCCAATCAAAGAACGGATCATCTTCAAAATATGCACATTGGTCCACAAAATCATCTACGGCGTAGTCCCAGGATACATCACAGACCAAATAGATCTTCCAACCAGAAACAGACTCAGATCAGCACATTCATATCTAAACCTACATTACCCAAACTGCAAAAGCCTAAAGTAGAAAACAACTTATCCATCTAGCTTTTCCTTCATAAGCGCACAACTATGGAATGGACTCCCGCATGCTGTGAAAACAATACATAACCACCTAAACTTCAGGAAGTCATTAAAAACCCACCTCTTCAAAAAAGCCTATCCCAACGATCCAACATAAATCCCCATACCCTGCAACACAACATAATCAAAGATCGAACTGGACAATCTACCATTCTCTTTCCCTCGACCCATGACGCCTGATTCACTTCTATCTCATTTGACCACAACACAATCTTGTATTTGTTATCAACCGGAATGGCAAACGCCTTTACGGTACTTTGTAAGCCACATTGAGCCTGCAAATAGGTGGGAAAATGTGGGGTATAAATGTAACAAATAAATAAATAAATCTGCAGTAACGCATTAAACACATTTCAGGAACCTACTATAACTAAGGCAAGGCTGTCAAAGGACAGAACAGGCATGGCTGGGGCATGTACTAAAATCTCCCTCTCAAAAATCGAGACCCCTTGGCAGCGCTTTATATAATCACACTGACAAGAATAAACCTCTTTTTTTTTTTAATACAAGCTGTGAGCACTGATGTAACTTGGCTGTGCCAAAATTGATACAATGTTTGTTGCCAAGGTAGCACAATGGGCTGCTCACAAATTTCCTTATATGGCACATTAGTTGTTAATACTGCTCAGCGCAGTGTAAGACTTTCCTGTCATTTTCTGATCACACACTTATTTTCCCAAGTTTGAATTATCAGATTAATTTATAATGATCACACTTCAATCCTGGCAGTGCTCACACTGTCATCACAGCTAATCAGCAAGTAATCTTCCTCACATTGACTGATTTCTGTAGCAATTAGCTCTCACTGAAGCCGTTCTGAATACTGCTGACACAACACTGGTTCTTTGCCACTGAGGCTATATGATGAAAAATCCTCTCATCACACTATAATGAAGTGAATTTTGACTCTTCTGGCCCTGTATATCCAGAGGCTTAAACCTGGAGCTTTTGTTACCAAGAATTGATTCTCATCCTTGATCCCATTCTTTAATACAATTGATGACAAGATGAACAATTCAATCACTTACAGTTGTGCTGAGATAGATTTGGATTCTGCAGATACAGTCTGAATCCAAGTCTGTGATCAGCCTCTCTCCAGAAGGGACAACGGTCAGGGGCCAATATTGAGACCACAGGAGTTAGACTGGTTAACTTCCACGGTCAGTGCTAAGCCCAAATATTCAATGCCAGGATGTTTTTGGTGACCGGCATTGAATATCCTTTTTATTTTTGGCTGGTTTAAAGGTAACAGGTTACGTCGATATTCAGATTTAGTTGGTTATCTTTAAACAGCAAAAGATATCCCATGTTTTCACTCGGCCAAATATTGCTGCTAAACCAGCTTTAAAAATCGATAGCAGGTTTTATCAGGCGATATCACCGGCTATCCACTAGCCACTAACTGGGGATATTCAGCAGGGAATAGCCGGTTAGCCTCACTTAATATCAGTGGATAGCCGGTTAAGTGCTATTTAACTGGTCTACAGCCATTCTAGCTGGTTAAATAGCACTGAATATTTGGGGGGGGGGGGGCAGTGACTAGTGCTTGAAATACTGAACCACAGCACTAACAGTACCAAAGCACAGCACTACACATGAATTGCTACCCTGAAAGGAAAAATCAAGCAGCAGTTTACTGCCTCAGCATGGAGAGATTCAGGTCTCTCAACACGCTGGATCTATAACCTAGGCACAGCTTCCATCCCTCTTTCTCCCGAAGAGAATAATCAGAGGGAGGAGGAATTCTGTTCCTCCCTGCATGCCCTGAGGTGAGCAGTAACTACAAAATTCAAAAAGGCATTGAGAGCACACATAAGGGCTAAACACAGAGGACCACAGGAATGCAGGGATCTGATTTATATACATAGCTTAATAAATACACACACACACAGCACAAGCTGTTCAATGCAATGGGCTCAGTATAGATGCCTTGAAGATATCATATGGCCCTTCTTTAGGGATTCCAATTCTACTTTTTCTAAAAAAAAAAAATGTCTAACTCTTGACCGTGGGAAAATTGTACCTTAGACATTTATCATTTTTATGGATTCAGGCAAGGGTTCTCTTTAGGGCTAAAGTATCGTTTCTAGGTTTTGTTATCCAAGGAGTTTCCTCCCATGGCTTTTCAGATGTACCTGATCTTGCATTTCTGTATTCATTCTCACAGTTGGCGGTTAAGTTTCAAAGGAATCTAGCCAAGAAGTTACTTGTCCAGGAGGACAAAATAGTATCCATGAGAGTGGATAAATATATCCACCTAGTTCTAGTAGACACAAACTAAGTTGGTATATTTATCAATGGACAATAAATGGCTCTATCTAAGTGTGGACTGGCAGACAGAAAATTCAACCCGCATATTTTTATTCACCTCTTTGAGCATTTTTATGGGATTGCAGTCTGAACACATGAATAAATGTACATACATATTTCCCATACATATTTGTTCCACCGATATAGCAGAGGGAAAGTCCATGAAGGGACATGGATCATGTATTTCCGTGGTACAACCAAAGTTGTTTACATTTATTATATGCAGGTACTTTCTCTGTCCCTAGTGGGCTCACAATCTAAACTTTTGTACGTTAATGGTGGTCCCTAAAACTGTAGTTCTACTAGACACAGGCTAAGCTGGTGGGCTTTGAGAACCGCTGTTCAAGTGGGACTTGCCAGTTGAAGTAGTTAGATAGCACAGCTGCTCTAGATAAGTGGTCTTGTATAAAACATTGAGGGCCCCTTTTACTAAGCTGCGTAGGTGCCTACACGCACCAAACGCGTGCTAAATTGGAGTTACCGCCCGGTTACCAAGTGGCCCTTCCGGTAATTTCAATTTTGGTGTGCGCCCGCAAAATATTTTTTATTTTCTTTCACGCATAACGGATGCATACCAAGTGGCATTTGACGCACGTAGGTCATTACCGCCCAGATGCTTTACCACTAGGTCTATGGCTGGCGGTAAAGTCTCAGACCCAAAATGGACGCGCGGCAATTTTGATTTTGCTGCACGTCCATTTTCAGCAAAAAAAAAAAGAGAGGCCTTATTTACAGGTGCTCCAAAAAATGGATCTGCGTGTGCCCAAAACCCGCGCCTACACTACTGCAAGCCATTTTTTAGCACGCCTTTGTAAAAGGACCCCTGAATAATTTGAGACTTATATAGATGTTCATGTTGCAGCAGTTGCAAAGCAACACACAATATGTAATATGTACATATTAAGCACAAGTTAAGTTATCATGGACACAAGATGTTTCAAGGATTATAACAAGTATAAGCTTATCTTACAGTTACACCATTAAATGGTTGGTACCATAACAATATGAGAGATCTCTTATTTAATCAGCAATGAATTAAATTGATTGGAGAAAGCACTCATCAGTATTATAGAATACACTTATTCATTTGGGAGATCTTTTACTAAGGTACGTTCACGTTTTTAGCACGTGCTAAATGTTAGCGACGCCCATAGGAATGCATTGGCATCTCTAATGTTTAGCGTGCGCTAAAAACGTGAGCACGCCTTAGTAAAAGGGGGTCTTGGTCTCTTCAAAGGACATGACAGCATCAGCCATAAGGCCAGTTTACATCCTATATCTTTGTTGTATAATGCAAAGTCTTTAGACCTTTGGGCTCTGTCAAAGGGTAAAGGAGTCACATCAGAAAAGCCTGGCACATTAGGGAAAAAAAGATTAAACAAATTATCACTGATTTATCTAACATCATTGAGATTAACTTTATCACCTTATTTATATGAATCATTGTTTGTGTGTTTACATTTCTTCTTCCAGGAAAGATATTTGTGCTGGTATGAATCGCCCCTGTGAAACCTTAGGTTTGTCGCATCTATCTGGACTGTGCCAGCCACACCGCAGCTGTAATATAAATGAGGATTCTGGACTGCCCTTGGCGTTCACTATTGCACATGAACTTGGACACAGGTATATGTATGAGATGTAGCATGATCAACATTTACAAAATGAAATGTGAAAGCCAAAATGAAAAGGGCTTATTGCGAGTTCTTGATTTAAGATAACTTTGATGAAAAGTGTTCTGCCCTAGCTCTTCTCTCATGCACATGTCTGTTTTTATGATTGCAGAGCTCACTTCATAGAGTACCATGTGTATTTCATTACAACTAGAGCATGACCAGCTAGCTGAGTGGCTAAGAGCAGTTGTGAATTGTTGAGATGGGGCTGGAATTATTTGTGTGAGACAAGGCTATAAGAAGAATAGAAGCTATCATAGAGTTGTGAGGCCAAAATGGGAGATGGGTATGGATATGGAATGTTAGTGATGTGTTCTTTGAGGTGTTACTAGTAATTGTTAATAAAGCTGTGACTGTTTTTTGCCAGCATTCTGTTGGTATCATTTTGGAGGTACAGTATTTACAGTGAATGTATGTGGGGGAAGGGGGTGGGAATGCCCATGTAAAGTAAATAAATACATAAAATAAATGAGTATTCTGACAATATATATATATAAAGGTCATACCAATAAAATTATCAGAATCTGAATCTAAAAAGAAGAAAAGATTAAAGAAGATTAATATTTATTAAGACTGTTAAAATGATTTTAACGACTCTTGTTTATTTACGGGCCCTTTTACAGAGCAGCGATATGTCCAATGCAGGCTTACTGCATGCTAATCTGGAACTTCCACCAGCCCAGTGCAGGCACCGTTGGTAGTTCCAGCCCTTGCATGCACCATTTGCCATGGTAGGGAAAATAGCTAGCTATTTTCTAGTGTGATGCTAACCTGATGATAATCGGGCAACCCCGCGTGCTACCCTGTTACTACCGGGTTAGCGTGGGAGCCCTTAATGCCAGCTCTGTGGGTGGCATTAAGTGCTCCCCCTTGCATGGCCACATGGTACATGAAATTTTACCGCATGGCCATGCCATTATTTGTCCTTTTTACCCTCTGCTTGGTAAAAGGACCCCTTATTTAGTTAGTTATAACAATTGCTTCCAAGATTGATGAAAGTGGTTTTCAATAAATATAGTTGTAAATATTTGTATATAGTAAAATAGATTTAAAATTATAATCTCAATGTGCATAATCCTGGCTATAGTCCTTTGACAGATCTAGCTTACAGATGTCAGGGCTCATGTTTTCGATATGTTTTCTAGTTTTGGTATCCAGCATGATGGACAAGGAAATGACTGTGAACCTGTTGGAAAGCGTCCATATATCATGTCTCGTCAACTGCAGTATGACCCTTCACCACTGACCTGGTCCCAGTGTAGCAAGGAGTACATCACACACTTCTTAGAGTGAGTGACTACAATATCTGTTTGAGTTTAAAAGGCACTGGTCGTCGGCTCTACTTAACTGTAAACAATAATGTATTTTTCTAACCACTATCCCCCGGATTCTATATGGTGCTACCAGAGTTGTGCACGCAAATCAGATCGTATTCTGATTTGCGCATGCAACTTAATTATCTTAACAAGCCAATCAGCGCCGATAATTGCCACTTCACAAGCAATTGACACTAATTGGCATTAATTAGAATTTACATGCAGAACTTGCTAAGTGTATTCTGTAAAATTCTGCATGTAAATTCTAAGATGCAGAACCGAACGGGGGCATGGCTATGGGCATGGAATTGGTGGGTCATGGGTATTTCTAAAATCTATGTGCATTGATAAAGAAAACACCCGTTCCATTCCTAACTTAGTTGCCAGCATTTACACCAAGTTATACTTGGCATAAATACCTGCAACTAAATTTAGTCGCATGGATGGGCATATTCTATAAACTGCGTCTAACTTCAGGCATAATTTATAGAATATGCCTAGGTGTATTTTTTTCCAGTGCTGATTTTTATGGTGCCATATATAGAATCTAGCCCTATATGGCCTTTATTCATACTTATTACCAAAATAATTCTATTTCATTGATAGGTGGGTGTAAAATGGTTCTAAGCAAAAGAGGTAGTCAGTTAACAAATCATTGGCAAAGAGTTGTACTTTGATCATATATATTTATAACCTAGTTTTGAGAATGCAGTATTTAATTCCCAGCTTTGCAAATGGGAATCAAAAACCAGTTAGGATTTGCTGGAATATTTCTGAAATAGAGCAAGGAAGCTTGGATGCAAGCCAAGTTGATAATAGTCAGCCTTGAAAATGTCACCGATTTCTGGAGGTGATTTATGGCCCCCTCTTCAGTTTTGAGAGTTCAGATCTAATCTGAACTTGTTCAGCCCCAAAGATCTTCTGCCATTAAAGGATATTTATCAGTAGGCATTCTATCTTACATCTGTGAAATAAGCCTATCTTTTCATAAGACTATATCATATCCTTATTGTTTTTCTTAAATAACAGCTGTTTCTGTATTATAAAAAAAAGTAGATACCTCTAAAAGTTATAATAAAATAAACCACTCTGAAGAAGGGAGATTTTAAAGATATTTAAAATCTCCATTCTCTTGTATCAGTGGTTATAAGGGAGAATGCTTAAAGCAAAATACATTTTATGCAGTGTAGATTTAGCTATTGAATAACAATACTTTATATGCCAGTTTCATATAGTAGTGTGATGGCTAGGAAGACACTATTATTTAAGGAGGAACAATATTATCTGTGAATTAATTTAAAATAAAAAGATATGCTTCTCTCAGGTATCAAGGGTCTGCTGAAATAAGCATTCTGTATCAGCTTCGCAGATATGAAAAGCATCAGTATCTCAGTCATGAATGGAATGGTCTTCCATTTAGTGACAGAGAAATTGTTAAAGAGGAATGGATATAACTTTAATATCTTTTCAAACATTACTGCTCATTTTTAAGCACACTGCTCCATTTGAACTATTTCAACCACATTCTTAAAACAAATGAGAGAATATTCTATATGGGAAATTGCCTTTTATCTAGTCTGCTCTTACAAAGTCAATATCAAAATAGCAGTACAATAGAACTAGATTATTTTCACTTTCAGGATTTTACTTGCGCTTGGCTACAGTCCATCAGACATAACTCACTTAGGGGGTCTTTTACAAAGCCGCAGTAAGCCAAACACGTGCTTACCGCTCGCTAATCCGGAACTCCTGCCAGCCCAACATGGCCACCGGCGGTAGTTCCGGCTGGAGTGCATACCATTTATGGCGATTCAAAAAAAATTTTTCTGTAGCTTCTCGCTAACCTGGTATCAATCGGCATCACTGTGCACTGCCCAGTACTGCCGGGTTAATGTGGGAGCCCTTACCGCCACCACCGCATTACCACTCGGTAAGGGCCCTTTTTCCTGCAGCTTAGTAAAAGGACAGCTTAGGGTTATTTGTGTGCAATGATCTTCTACCTCATTTTCAAAGAGAAAGTACAAGCATTGGGCTCATTTTACAAAGCCGCGGTAGTGATTCCCATGCGGTAAATGCAACAAAGCCCATAGGAGTTGAATGGCCTTTGTCATATTTGCTGTGCTGGGAATCACTACTGTGGCTTTGTAAAAGGAGCCCATAATTTCTCCTTAATATGCATATAAAGGGCCTGTGGATTTTGGATATGCTGTTTCTCTCTTTTTATTTTTTACTGTACAAGAATGTATATAAATTTAAAAATCTAATCTAGCTATTTTTTTTTTTTCAAACTCTACTCTAAATAAATTCCAAGGAACAGCTTCCTTGATGGATTTTTAGCTGAATTGACTTGGGTAAATTGCTATTGAGAAAAATAATCCTTTATGGGGGTAATTTGATACATGTTTTCCCCTTGTATAGCATGCTTTGCTCTCTGAAAATAGCTCTTATAAAACTGCACAGGAGTATATACTCCTAAAAAGTAGGGGAACTTGAATCAGTGACCTTTAGGATAGAAACTACCTGTCTTCCAAGAGAAGCTGTTCTGCCTCTTTAGAGTCTGACTGTAGCTAGCCCATTCCTAGCTGTGTCTTGTAGTTCTGGTAATCTTAGTAGTTCCTGTATTCTGGGCGTTTCTGCTTCACTCTGGGGTTGCTCTCTGTGGAGGAGTAGCCTAGTGGTTAGCGCAGTGGACTTTGATTCCAGGGAACTGCGTTCAATTCCCACTGCAGCTCCTTGTGACTCTGGGCAAATCACTTAACCCTCCATTGCCCCTGGTACAAAATGAGTACCTGAATATATGTAAACCGCTTTGAATGTAGTTGCAAAAACCTCAGAAAGGCAGTATATCAAGTCTCATTTCCCTTCCCCCTTTCCCTTTTCTTGTCCAGTCTTGCAGTTGGTTGGCTCGAATCATCTAAATAAAAAAGCTGATAGAAGGACTCAGCTAAATGTGAGTGCCCAGAGCTGCCAAGTTACTCAGTTCCAGGGCCTGCCTAAAACAAATACAAAACTGACTCCAGCTTGTACACAAGCATTCAAAATAGCTGATGTTATCTGTTTTTTGAAAATTGGAGAAAAGCCCTCAGAAACCAAAGGTGAAACATCTCTGGTTTAATACACTGTCACAGTAACTTAATGATGCACATTGGAAAGAATAATCTGAACCACAGTTACCTGAAGCTAGGGTCCACCTTAGGAGTCAGCACCCAAGAAAAATAATCTAGGTGTCATTGTAGACAATATGCAGAAATCTTCTGCCCAGTGTGTGGTGATGGCCAAAAAAGCAAACAGGATGCTGGGAATTATTAGGAAAGGGATAGTAAGACCAAAAGTATTATAATGCCTCTGTATCACTCTATGGTGTGACCTCACCTTGAGTATTGCATTCAGTTCTGGTCACCGTATCTCAAAACAAATATAGCAGAATCAGAAAAAAGTTTAAGAAGAGCAGCCAAAATGATAAAGGGGATGAAACTCCTCTCATATGAGGAAAGGCTAAAAAGGTTAGGGCTCTTCAGCTTGGAAATGAGATGGCAGAGGGGGGATGTAATGGAGGTGTAGAATGGGTAAAAGTGAATCAATTTTTCACTCTTTCAAAAAGTACAAAGACCAGGGGACACAATGAAATTACATGGAAATACTTTTAAAACAAATAGGAGGAAATATTTTTTCACTCAAAGAATAGTTAAGCTCTGGAACTCATTGCTGGAGGATGTGGTAACAGTGGTTAGCATATCTGGATTTAAAAAATGTTTGAAAGTACACAGGGAGGGTACAAAGTACAAGTCAAAGTCCAAAAACATCAACAAGAAAGCACTACGATCCTTCAAAGTAGGAACACAGAGCTTTTAATCATATGGCTTGAACATCAATCTTGTATTAGTGACCCGACACAGGCTGTGTTTTGGTGCACAGCGCCTGCATCAGGGGTCAATGAATTATTCTTGAGCAATTCTGATGTTGATAATCTGATACTCAAAACGGAGATACCTCCCCGTACGATACACATTAAGTTAAGTCCTCTATTTCTCTTAGTAGAATGCCAAAAAATGTGTGGACAAGTTTCTGGAGGAAAGTCCATAGTCTATTATTGACATAGACATTGGGAAGCCACTGCTTGCCCTGGGCTTGGTAACATGGAATGTTGCTACTATTTTGATTTCTGCCAGGTACTTGTGACCTTGATTCCACTCTTGGGGGCAGGATACTGGTCTAAATGGACCATTGCTGTGATCAGTTTGGCTCTTCTTACATTGTTAACAGTCCAATTAAGAAAAGAAAACAGAAAATCAAAAACTCCTCTGAAAATAATTCAAATAAGAAAGAAAAAACCTCAGGTCAGTCACAGAAGTATTTACAATAAACAGTGCTTAAACATTCAATCACTGGCAAAAAAAAAAAAAACCAACCCACCAACAACAGCAAAAAAACTTCCTTATATATGCAATCAGAATGTAATAATAATAACAGCGCTCTAAAACTCGTGTCAAAATAGACTGTGAATTATAAACATATCTTTAAAGGTCCATACTCTGACACTGGCCAGTGTTTCACAGTCAAATGTTTACTGCCTCAGGGAAAACAAACATGGACCTTAATAGGGCAATGTTTACTAAGCAGTATTATGGCATTTTTAACGTGCGTTAACCATGTACGCGCCTACAATAGCCCTATAGGCGCCTACATAGTTAGCGTGTGTGCTAAGTGTAGGCTTGCTAAAAACATTAACACACCTTAGTAAACAGGGCCCTATAAAAAATTAGAGATCAAAGAAATAAAAAAGAGATTACACGCAAACAAATGAAAATATTAATCAAAAATTAATATCATAGCCTACTTGAGCTTATTTTAGCCTACCTCAAGTGGATTGTGAATCCTTTCCTCTCCTCTAGACACAATAAATTCTATCAATTGTTTGGGATCAAAGAACATATATAACTTATTCTGAAAAAATATAACACACGAGCAATGAAATCTCAATAATAACTTCAGTCCCAGCGCTTGTACTCTTGCTCCAAAGCCAAGAACTCCTGCCATCATTCTGGTTATCCTTCGACAAATCCAAAAATCTCAATATTGTGGTCAAATTAATGCATATTATATTTCCTGTTATTTTACTTCAATTTTTTGTGTTATTTTTAATTGTCACAATGTAGTAATTGTGATTTGTAATATTTGAAATGGAAAATTAAAAGTAAAAAGAAAGTTCAAAAACTCACATATTAAATATTCAATACCCAATTAATGTTACCTCATCATGATACACACAAGATGGCAGCTGGGCTCATATAGTAGCACCAATTCAAAATAAGCCAGTCATAGGTCTCCTTTATTCCCATTTCTCAAAATAATGGTGCCATTCAAATCAGTATCAACTGTATCCAAATGATGTATCCATTATTGCTATATCTGTAGCAAAGGCTAATCACCTTTGCAAAGCTGTGGGAGAATATAGTCAATAACAAAACACTGCAAATCAGAAAACAAATGTCCAAAAGATGACAATGTGGCAATGAAAGAGCTTCCATCTGTAGTTGGGTGATGCTACTCTTGTACTCATTCATCCTTAACTTAAGCTTTCTAGAAGTTTGTCCTATGTAGAAATTCTTACAGGGACATAGAGGAGCATTTTTGATATGACGTCTGAGTCTGATTTTGGCCATTCTGCACAAAACATCCAAAATCTGAATAGGAAAGAAGGTAATTTTCAAAAAAGAAAAAAAACTACCTTATTTTTTCGAACAAGGTTTTGTACTTTGGACGTTTTGTTTTTTGGTCCGTTTAAAAAAAAAAAATGAATAAGTGCAAAACATAGAAATTTGCCACTGGGATGTAGGAGGAGCCAGCATTTTTAGTAGACTGGTCCCCCAGACATCCCAGGAGAGCAATGGGACACCCTAGAGGGCACCTCTGTGCAGTGGCGTAGGAAGGGGGGTGGTGGGGCGGTCTGCTCCGGGTGCATGCCGCTGGGGGGGTGTCGGCTCCGCTGGTTCCCTGCTCCCTCTGCCCCGGAACAGGTTACTTCCTGTTCCGGGGCAGAGAGAGCAGGGAACCAGCGGAGCCGACGCAGCTCCCAGCGACGTGCAATCCTGGCGGAATGCCCCCCCCGCCTGCCCCGTTTTCTATGGTAGTGGTAAGCGCTCCGGGGGGGGGGGGGGGGGCGCGCCTAAGGGGGGTGCACCGTGCTGCACCCGGGGGGAGGGGGTGCGCAGCAGCAACCCGCCCCGGGTGTCAGCCGCCCTCGCTACGGCACTGCCTCTGTGCACTTTTTATAAAAATGCTTCCAGGTATACATCTCACCTTTGCTCAGTTATCTTATTCCCTGAGCCCTCCAAAACCCACTGCCCCCACTGTACACGACTGCAATACTCTTATGGGTAAAGGGAGACTCTTTATGTGGGTACAGTAGAGTTTTAGTGACCTTGGGAGGGGTCACAGTTTCCACCACAAGTGTGACAGATAGAGGACCTGGATCCCCTACTGTGTACTGCATCAACCACTTCACTGCTCCAGGGAGCTGCATGCTGTTCTAATAGACCAGACTTTAACATCTGAGGCTGTCATAGAGGCTAGTAAGTCATATTTTTATTCACATTTTTTGGGGTGGGAGGGGGTCAGTGACCACTGGGGGGTATTGGAGGTTCACCCCTGACCTGATTCCCTCCAGTGTTTATCTGGTCATTTAGGTAAACCCGTTAAAATAAAGTAGAGCTGGCGCTGGGAGAGACTATAGGGGGCAGCCCTTGATACAGCTCGGTGCAGAGCGAAACATGCATGTCGGGCAGTTGAACCCCTTGGTCTGATTGCAAAATAAAAGATAAGTAATTTAAGTAATTTAATTGATAAGAAAATAGTAAAAAAAAAGTTAAAAAATTAAGGAAATTGGGTGAACCGATGAAGAAGTGGGCGCTAGTTGCATTGCCAGATTTACATCTTTGGCAGTGAGCGCCTCTGAGGTTGCCTTGAAAAATATGAAAACTGTCAATATATGTTTAAAATTTTTTGTATATGTTTGATATATGTTTGAGAGTAAGAAAACCTAAAAACAGTTTAAAATGAAGACTTTGCTCTAAATGAATTACTGCTAGATCCAATTTAACTGGGATAGTTGTTGGACTTATATGGGACTGGCGTGTAGATTTTGAAAAATAGCCACGATCTGGTTATTCATTCTGAAAACAGGTCTAGACCAAAACGTCTTAGTTTTAGTCTTGGATGTCTTTGTTTTGTTCCATTATGGCTGTAAAACGTCCAATTGTTAGACACACCCTAATCCCGCCTTCAAAATGCCCCCGACACACCCTCTTGTGATTTGAATGCACTTCTGACAGACATCATAGAAAAATGTCTAAAAATAGATTTCAAAAATACTGATTTGGGTGTTTTTGTGAGAAAAATGTCCAGATGCTGCTTTATACCCCCCCCCCTTTTTTATTTTGTCTTTCCAAAATGAACCCCATGGAGGGGCATAATCGAAAGTGGGTGCCCATCTCTGTGGGCGGCCATGCGAAGGTGCGGGACAAATCCAAGGCATTGGGTCATGGGAGGGGCAGGATTCGTAGTGCACTTGTCCCCCTCACATGCCAGGACACCAACTGGGCACCCTAGGGGGCATTTTTACAAATTAAAAAAAAAATTAAAATAGCTCCCAGGTGCATAGCACCCTTCCCTTGTGTGCTGAGCCCCCCCAAATCCCCCCCAAAACCCACTGCCCACAAGTCTACACCATTACCATAGCCCTAAGGGGTGCAGGGGGCACCTACAAGTGGGTACAGTAGGTTTTGGGGTTTTTTGATGTCCTCAACATTAACCAGCACAAGTGGAACATGTAGGGGGGATGGGCCTGGGTCTGCCTGCCTGATGTCCACTGCACCCACTAACAACTGCTCCAAGTGACCTTCATACTGCTGTCAGGGAACTGGGTATGACATTTGAGGCTCGCATGCAAGCTGTCAAAAAATTTTTTTAAAGTTCTTTTTTTGTGGTGGGAGGGGGTTAGGGGCCACTGGGGGAGTCGGGGAGGTCATCCCCGATTCCCTTTGGTGGTCATCTGGCCAGTTGGGGCACTTTTTTGGGACTTGGGTCGTGAAAAAAAAGGGTCCAGCAAAAGTGACCCAAATTCTCGCTTCTGCCGCCCTTTTTTTTCGATTATTCACCACGCCTCCGACACGCCTCCGTCAACTTTGTTCATTCCCGTGATGGAGTGCAGTTGAAGACGCCCAAAATCAGCTTTCAATTATACCGATTTGGGCGCCTTTGCGAGATGGGCGCCCATCTCTCGATTTGTGTCGAAATATGGGCGCCCATCACTTTCGAAAATAAGGCCGTGAGTGTACAATAGACTACAAATGAAGTATCACATGACATCATATGTTGACATGTGTAGATCTTATGATCAAATGGATTTTCAAAGATGGACGATTGCCTAGTGATATCATAGGTAGCCCCTAAATTATTTTAAATGCATCTATGATTTGATCTGACACTTTTTCCTGATGTTTATTTTTTTACTATGGCAGCTTTTAATATTAAGGCCCTCTTTTTACAAGCCTTATTTGCACTTGGTACATGCACAAACTGGCACTTAAATGTTTTTCTTGCATAAAAGTCTAAGTCCCCATTTTATAATCTACTCATCTCGTCTATTATTCTGGTATAATTAACTTTTAACCTCTCTAACAATATTCTGTATTCTTTTTACTATGTAAGCCGCATTGAACCTGCTTTGAGTGGGAAAGCGCGGGATACAAATGTAATAATGAATAAATAATACTGGGGTCTAAATGTTTATGTCCTCAAAGATTGACTTTGAAAGTTACACTTGCTTGCAAGCACATTTAGGATCTGGTAAACAGCTGCTATTGAGCAGCACTCCACTGGAGGAATTTAGGGGGTTGTCCCATAATCTCTCAGTGATGCCCCCCATGCCAAACCAGTCACTGTAACAGTGTTGGGTTAATAACTGGTTATGTTTCTAAAATTGCAAAAACCAATAACCAGTTATATTGTCATTTTATGTGCTAGCTTTGAACACATCGATATTTTATACATTTTTCTGAAAATGGATGTTTATGTCACCCACACTCGGTACATAAACATTAATTTCTCTGTATTTTAGAACAGCCTCTATGTCAACAGATTCTGTTCTAAAATGCTACAGAGAATGGAGAAGTCCTGACCTGGATGTCTCAGTTCTGACTTCTACGTCTTTTCTAAAATGGGTCTGTAAATATATGATTTCAGTGATTTTGCAATCAATAAATAATGATTCTTATTGACCTTAAGCCGAGGCTGGGGATCCTGTCTTGATGACGCTCCAGCAAAGAAAGACTTGAAGCCTTCACACGTTGCCCCAGGGGTGTTATATGATGTGCATCACCAGTGCCAGCTACAATATGGGCCAAATGCTACATTCTGTGAAGAAGTTGATGTAAGTTCTTGTTTCAAAGTTACGAGGTTATGTTTAGTTTTATTTGGAAGGCACCATGTGCTCCCAATGATGTGGGTAGTATTTTGATATATTTGCTTTCATAGAAAATTTGTTCTATAATAATACTATGGGGTCCTTTTACTAAGGTGTGCCGAAAAATGGCCTGCAATGTAGACGCGTGTATTGGGCGTGCGCAGGTCCACTTTTCAGTGCGCCTGCAAAAAAAGGCCTTTTTTAGGGAGTGCCAAAAATGGATGTGTGACAAAATAAAAATTGGCACACGTCCATTTTGGGCCTGAGACCTTAGTAAAAGGAACCCTTTATTAATGCTTGCTGAACTTTCCTAACTTTGGCTCTGCGAGGTTTATTTTCCATTGCCAGTCCTAGATAAGGAGAGTAGCTTTAGTCTTACAGTTGGGTTAATTTGCAGTTAGAGATTAACATAAAGAAACGGCGATATTTATTGGAATTCTGCACATTGAGATTAAAGAAATCACAATATTTATTGGGAATATTTGGTTTCAAAGGAGAAAAGTTAGATTCTAGGAAAACCTGGATTTTGTTTCAAATTGTCACTGTGAGGCTTATAATCCCACTCACCCTCTCTACACCTCACCTACCCCTGGGTTTTCTAGTCATATATAGACAACCTAACAGTCTTTAACAATAGTCCTCAGCTACATACAGGTATTGTTACACATTATTAACCCTTTCATAGTACACCTGTTAATACCATCTCCAGCCAATCAAAATGCTTTTATTCAATGTAATAATTGTGGTGCTTAAGTTTCAAAGCACACCATCTGGAAGCTTAGGTCTTGCCCCATCTGTCTTCAGCTTGCTAGCATAAAAGAGGGACTTAGCAAACTTAGGGGGTCTTTTACTAAGGTGTGCTAGCATTTTTAGCTCACGCTAAAAATCGGCTGGTGCTAAATGAATAGGAATATATGGGCGTCTCAGCATTTAGCACCAGCAGATTTTTAATGCAAGCTAAAAATGCTAGCACACCTTAGTAAAAGACCCCCTTAAGCAGGAATTGGATGCAATTAAAGAAGCTTTCATCGCTACACAAAACATACAAATATATCAGCACTGCTTCAAAGAATAAAACAACCCAGGAATAAATGGGTCACAGTAGGCTCAGGAGGATTATGACATGTGACACAGAAACATCTGCCCTCACAATTGCTGCCCCTATGTAACTCCTTTGCTTCATTAGAGCATTGTGATGCACAAGAAAAAAAGAACTGAGATGGAACCAGAACCAATGAAGGTAGCTCAAGAGAAAAGACACTCCCAAGCACAAATGAAACTCAAATCAGAACATTATTGCTACTAGGGGATTCCATTATCAGAGGCATTAACTTTGGAACACAGTTCAAGGAGCCCAGCAAAGTAAAATGCCTTCCAGGATCCTCAGCTAGCAAGAGTACCAAACAAATACTGACTATAATTTGTTCCAACTGGGAACAAATGATCTAGCCAATAATACCCCACTTGTAGCCCAGAGAGCTTTCCAGGAGTTGGGGTAAGGGTTAAAACCTTTGGTACAGACTGTAGCTTTTTCAAAAGTACTACTTACTTATTGAAAGGGAGAGGGAAGATTACAAAATACTGAGAACTTCAATAAGTGACTTAAAGCCTAGTGTCACCAAGAAGGTTTTAAGTAAATTGGAGGTTGGGGCAATACATGGAAAAACAAAAGACTATATTGTAATTATGGGCTACATCTCACTGTGCCCAAAAAAGAATCCTTGTGTCTAGACATTTAAACTAGAAACTGGTGGTAGCAGTTGGAAGCAGGTCAATTCAGGTAGTCAGCCCCAGCAACAGACAAGCTGTGACAGTAGTAAAAAAAAAGCAATGAAAACAACAATCTTAGCAATTCACTTCTTAGCAATACCGTAGAACAGAGGTTTTCAACTCAGTCCTGGAGGCACACCTAGCCAGTCGAAGTTTTCAGGATATCCCCATTGAATTCAATGGGACTATCCTGAAAACCCTGAGTGGCTAGGAGTGCCCTGAGGACTGGGTTGAAAATGTCTGCCATAGACGGTGAGACTACACAAACTATACAGAAGATGAGACTGCCACTGAAATGTAGCTGGATAACAATGACCACAAATACACGTAGTCTACACAACAAAGTTCATGATCTGCAAGCCCTGATGGTAGAGGCAGATATAGATGTTGTTTTTATCATGGAGACATGGTTCAATGGCTCCCATGAATGGGACGCAAACATACTGGGCTATAATGTATTTAAGAAGGATAGAGATGATCAAAATGGTGGAGGAGTAACTCTATATGTGAGAAACAATATCAACATGACTAAAATGCAGGGGGCCTGGGGAAAGGAAGAAGCAATATGGATTGCCTTGAAAAGAAAAGACAGAACCTCTATCCACATGAGTGTTGTCTACACCTCCGACACAATCAGAGCAGCTTGATGAAGATCTGATTGCAGATGTGTAAAAGTTGGGAAACAAAGGGGAAGTGCTGTTACTAGGAGATTTCAACTTACCAGATGTGAACTGGAAAGTTCCTTCTTCAGACTCGGAAAGAAGTAGGGAGATCGTGGATGCCTTTCAAAGTTCTCTGCTCAGACAGAGGGAACCCACAAGGGAAGGAGCAACTCTGGATCTGGTACTCACAAATGGGGAAAATGTGTCTAATGTCAGAGTGGGTGCTCACCTGGGTAGTAGTGTTTATCAAACTGTTTAATTTGATATAACAGCTAGAGCAGAGGGCAGCCGCTCAAAACTCAGTCCTGGATTTCAAACATGCTGACTTTAGTAAAATGGGAAGTGAGGAGCAGCCACAGAAAGTGGAGGAACCCTCAATTCCTACATCAAAGTAGTGCAGCAAAGACAGGAGTAGGATAATCTGGCCCTTTTAATAACCAGGGGAGACATATATACAATAAAAAGTCTTTATTAAAGAACATCAAGTGACTCGACACAGCAGCTGTGTTTCAGCGCCTATGCGCCTGCTTCAGGAGTCTAAAAAAACATACAAATCATTTAAAAGTCAAGATCATGTAAAGACCATATATACATTTAAAGACAAAACTTAGAATTAAAAATGCGCATAAAAGTAATATTAAAAGAGTCATGCATTAAAAAAAACTTATTACGTGTATAGGTATTGTACATAACATGTAAAACAAATGTCTAGGTC
Source organism: Microcaecilia unicolor (assembly GCF_901765095.1). Classification (NCBI taxonomy): domain Eukaryota; kingdom Metazoa; phylum Chordata; class Amphibia; order Gymnophiona; family Siphonopidae; genus Microcaecilia; species Microcaecilia unicolor. The sequence goes on along the minus strand of NC_044032.1, from coordinate 67,946,589 downwards.
ACTTTAGCATTTTTAATGTGCCTACAGGGGCCCTTTTACTAAGCCGCGGAGGTGCCTCCGTGCACCCAACCCACGTCAATTTGGAGTTACCACCTGGCTACTGCATGGCCCTTGCAGTAATTTCATTTGAGCCACTGGTGGGAGGCGGGGATAGTGCTGGGCAGACTTATATGGTCTGTGCCGGGGCTGGTGGTTGGGAGGCGGGGATAATGCTGGGCAGACTTATACGGTCTGTACCAGAGCTGGTGGTAGGAGGCGGGGCTGGTGGTTGGGAGGCAGGGATAGTGCTGGGCAGACTTATACGGTCTGTGCCAGAGCCGGTGGTTGGGAGGAGGGGCTGGTGGTTGGGAGGCAGGGATAGTGCTGGGCAGACTTATACGGTCTGTGTCCTGAAGAGGACAGGTACAAATCAAGGTAGGGTATACACAAAAAGTAGTACATATGAGTTTATCTTGTTGGGCAGACTGGATGGACCGTGCAGGTCTTTTTCTGCCGTCATCTACTATGTTACTTAAAATTACATGTAAAGATGTGTGTGTTTTTGTGCTCTAAGCAACTGACCTTGTAATGTTCCAAAGGGTTATAAAGAAAACGAGTTTTCTTTCATGTTTATGTTAATGGATGTCACAATCCTATAAGAGAGAACAGTATAAAAGAGAACAGTATAAAATTGTAGGGAAGAAGGAGAAATTATCGTGCCACTAGAGTTACACAAAATAAAACATATGTGCAGAATATTCTATAATGTGATGGAAAGTCTCAAAATCTTGTAATAAAAACTATAGAATCCTGATATAAACGAAAAGGTTAAAACACATGCAGTGGTGAGCCAAACAAGTCCTACTAGAGGTTAAATCGTTAAAAACCATGGCTTTAAAAGAGAGGGGACCAAACGGATTAAAGCGAGACCATGGTACCACAACCATGCAAATGCACTCATATTATGTTAGTTCTTTTAGAAAAATAATGTGAGCAATCAATGGACAATTACATTATAAGGAACAGAGCTCTGCTTTCTCTGTCCAAGATACTTTCCCGGTCTAAGCACATTGACTAATAGAAACATCTATTGCCGAAAAAAAACCTTGTAGCATATCATTCAGAGGCTCATGTTCAAAACTTTAAAAGTGCAATTAAGATTGTTTAAGAAGACACAACTAGCCGCAAGCAACGTCTAATCAAAGCACTAATCAAATGTATGCTGTATACAGACGCCGTGAGTGCAGAGTAAGCCAGGCACGCCGCCGAGAAAACAATGTAAATATATACAGTGTTTAAGATAAAGAAAGTGCATAGTGATAAAAAAGTACCGATGGCTATGAAAATAAAGCCCCAATGTCAAAATAGACCTTGTCACTTACCAAACAACTCAAGAGTGATGCTTCCAAAGCCTTCTGCAGCAGTCTAAACGAAGTATTCAAGGCAAAAATATTGATTCAACTTATCTATTATTTAAATAGCTAAAGACTGCACTAAAAAAGTAAGAGCTGAGCATGCGCAAAAGAATGTTCCGGTTCGGCAGAATGAAAGAGTAGATGACATGTAAGATTAGTTTAAAGAAGCATTCTTGGATATGGTGCGATGTGGATAAACAAATAACACATGGATCAGGATATAAAAATTATATGAGTTGTATCAATTATGTCCGCATTACAAAAAGAGATTATGATTCTAATCTACCCCAAGAGGTAGGTATATGTGCTTGTTTTTGAAACAATCACGTTTTTCCAATATGTGCCAGTGTCTCCTGATGGAATTTTGTACGTGTCTGGCTAGATGAGAAAACCTAAGTGGGCAAATAACTTATCCCTCCATCTTTTCAGGTACTAAATTAGATTATAAACCCTCCTGGGATTAGAAAAATCCTTGTTTTAGCTGAAAGTAACTCAGTTTGAGCTACTAGTGAAAAGGTGTGAGCTAAATTCAAAGTAGTATCAGTAATATCTATAACAGATAACTCACCTCTGTTAAGATTTACAGGCTATCCCCCAGACTTTGTACAGCGTGACTTAAGTTGTGCGTGCAAATCCAGTCGTGTTCTGGATTTGCGCAAACTTAATTTATTAATGACCCAATCAGCACCAATAATTGCCACTTAAGCAATTATTGACATTAATTGGCATTAATTTGAATTTACGTGCCGAAATGTCAAGCATATTCTATAATGTGATGCACATAAATTCTAAGTCGTATAATTGGAAAGAGGGTGTGGCCATGGGCATGGAATGGGCGGGTCATGGGCATTTCTAAAAATTTATGTGTGTTATATAATACACCTGTTCTGTGCATAATTTAGGTGCTAAATTTACTTGACTAAATTTGGTTATGCGGATGGGAGCTCAGCATATTCTATAAACTGCATGCAAATTTAGGCTTATTCTATATTTTATGCCTAGGCGTCTTTTGTTTCTGTGCCGATTTTTTTAGGTGTGATATATAAAATCTAGTTCTATATGGCTTTTCACTGAAAGCTTCAAGAGCTGTTTCATGTATCAGTTTAATCATGAGACAAGGACTCTCGAAAATAAGTTTTGCAAATTTTTTCCTTTGAGAAATGTGTCTTATTTCCCTATTTTTTCCCCATCCACAGAATATCTGCCAGACACTCTGGTGTTCTGTAAAAGGTTTCTGTCGTTCAAAACTTGATGCTGCTGCAGACGGAACAAAATGTGGGGAAAACAAGGTGAGAGTGACTTTTAAACAGTGGGTTAGTGAGTCTGCAATTTGCTACAAATTTGCTTTCAGTTCCTGTCAGAAGTGGTGCCTGTCAATGTATGCACTGGCAATATCAACTCTCTTACTTGTCACATTCTCGTGAGTCTAATCTTAACTTCTAATGTAATTTTTAGCGTATAGATTGTACTTATCGTGATTTATAGGTATGGTTTTAAACTTTCAGCTTTCTGTGAACTGCCATGACAGATCTTGCTTAAAGAGAGTAGTAGGTTGAATAATTCAGTGATACGTGCTTTAAAAAAATCAGTGTTAAAATACGGTACTTGAGCAGCATGTGATAATTAATATCTGGACACAAGCTCTCAGTAAGGCTCCATGCCTTGGGTCAGCAGTGGCTAATAGGTTTTTATAATGGACCTGATGAAAGAAATTTGGGGGAGGATAATTCATTTAGAAAGTGGCAGAATACATTACTTAGATGATTTATTTCAAGAATGGCCAACAATAATCATGACAGGTGTTTTAATAATCTTATGCTCCAATTCTTCAAGGACTTTGAAAGGGCTATATATTTCTAACACGTTTCATTCAACCTGAAAAATATTCACAACAAAAAGTTTGTTTCAGCATATATCTGCTTTAAGAGGTACACTTTTTCTTTAATGCTTTTGGGAAGAAAGGATTTAAAATACAACATTCATAATTATTGAGCTAAGATCCTCTGACACATATACATGACTTCCCCTATTTCAGAAGTTCAAGTAAAATTGAACAGTTTTCAGTCATCAGTACAATTGTCTTCAAACTATATAAACATTTAGACATCATTCTCCAAAGGACATTTTCCGTTTAACATGTCAGTAATTCTTGCTTTGAAGAGGCAGCAAGATTGTTTATCTTCCACATCAGGAAACACAAAATTGTTGCACTGAAGGAAAATTATTTTTCTTGAGAACACAGAATATTGTATGCGTCTGTAAAATTGAGAGGGATGGCAGTTTGCAAGAAGTTATCTGTTTGCAACAGTGAAATGCTTTGTCCTGTGACAATAATCATTATCAATCTGATGCAGGTTATCTATTCTGCACCTTCCACAAGATTAATGATCCATAATGATATATGTGACAAGCTGCACCATTTCAGACACACGGTCCTACTAACAAACTCATTAATAAAGTGAAATAAATTGTTCTCAGGAGTGCAGGTATACCAATAACAGTTAAATTCCAGAAAATGTTGCCAAATAATAATAAATTATTTGAAAAGAGGAAGAGCTCTCATATCTGCAGGTAAAGCCATCAAAGCAGCCTAATTTTAAGATTGTCAATATTGGCTACAAACCTTTCATAGTGTATAATCACAGGGCAACTCTCCCAACAATAATCAAATGTGTGACAAACTTTATTCTAAACTCAAGTGTGCAATCCACTATCACAATCTATTAAAGAAAATCTGCTTGTGAATGGAAAAAAACCTGCAATTAGTAGCCACAACTCACTTAATAACTGCTGTCATGGGTACATAGGCCACCAGCTGGGAGTTCATCCTTCTAGCAGATTTTCTCCTCCAGGTTTGTTTACTCTGGTTGGGGCCCTGCAAACAAGCAGTGTTTTCCCGCTTACACAAATCAGTTACTAAGAAGACACCTCTGGGATAATTTTATAATCCACCTCGCTTCACGGGAGTTCCACATACAAATAACATTCCAAGAGCAAGTACAGCAGAAAACACAGCTTGGTCCCAGGAAGGTTTGTTCTCCCTGCAGTACTCTCCTCAAAATGTTTACATCCCTTGCAGCAGGGCTGTGTTTGGAGCCTTTCCCTCTTACTTCCCTCCCCTTTCAGACCCACAGGGAGTTCAGGGCCCTTTCTTTTTCATAAGTCCCTTTATTCTGGGGGGAACCCACATACACACTTTTTGCCGGGTCAAAAGGCTTTCAATTTCTGCTTCCAAGATCCTTGCTTCCAGGTTCTTCCTGACCTACCTAAAATAAGGCTCTAAGCTCCTTACATTAGCTCCAATAATATCACAATCCAAAAAGGAAAAATACAGCCCTGGCGCTTTCCTGCCACCACCAGGGCTAGGCAGATACCTCCCTGCCATTGTTTACTTTTTCACACTGGCCCGCCTACTGCTATCATAAACAAACTCAAAAGACTTCTACAAAAATCTTTTTTTTTTAAATTTGTCATAAGTCTTTATTGTCAGTTCAATCACGTGGGAAAAACATACCAATCTTTAATTCAAAGTACAGAAAAGTACAAGGATCAAAAGCTAAACTCCATGCTTTCCTCAGCTGTGTTGGAACCAACTCCTCCCAATTCACTTGGGCTGGTTCTTCCACCTCCATCTCTGCTGGGCCCTCCTCAGCCCGAAGATTTGTAATCTCCAACCACATAGGCTCTGTCTCTTCCTCCCCATAATATTTATCCCGCACCTCTACTTCCTTCTCTCTATTTAGCCTAGAAACTGTTCCTAGTTCCAAGGGTCCCTCCTTCCTATGACGGACAGCTCTATGACCAGGTAAGCATGATCCCTCCCCTTTAGAACTTTTCCTGGGGAAAATAGAGATCTTGTCTAGGGCCTCCTTGCACTGTCTTCTGAATCAATGGAGCTTCTCCACACACAGCTCTGTCCCCTGAATTATGGCTATCTATAATAGATAGTGAGATATATTTAATAGGGAAAGTAATTCTGTCATTATCAGGTTGAGCATGGGGGGTGGGGTATTTCTTACAATCTTGTTCATTGCTACTGCTCTGGATTTCACATATGTACGATATAGTGCTACATGGTAGTGTTGATTCCTACTGCCATTGTAAATATATATATGTATTCATATACACCCCCGGATTCTATATTTAGCACCTACATTTTGATTCCTAAATTTGTGCTTGATCTCGAGATGTGCACACAATTTATTTGACTAACGAGCCATTTATGAGCAATAATTGACTGCTAACAACATTAATGGGCACCATTATGGTTAGTGCAGTGGGCTTTGAACCTAGCAATCTGAGTTTGATTCCCACTGCAGCACCTTGTAACCTTGGGCTAATCACTTAACCCTTCATTGCCCCAGGTACAAAAACTAAGATTGTGAGCCCCCTAGGAACAGAGAAGGTACCTGCATATAATGTGTACAGCGCTGCGTACATCTAGTAGCGCTATAGAAATGATTAGTAGTAGTAGTAATTAGGGTTTGTGTGCACATCTGGCTGCGAGTTGTTCTATAATGCATTTTGCCCAAGTCCCTTTACACACAACTCAAAAGGGGGAGTGACCATGGGAGGAGCATGAGCATGTCATGGGCGCCAGCATTTACACCGGGTTTCAGCAGGCGTCTGATGCTAAAAGCCAGGGTGCAGAAAAGATCAGTGCTCGGTTGGATTCTATAAGAGGTTACACACCATTTTTAGAATCATGGTTAGTGCTGATCTTTTCTGGCTCCACTTTTGAGCATGATATATAGAATCCAGCCCATAGTGCCTATACAGTACTAATTTGGGCCTTTTTGGAAGCATCAGGTTGGTGTGTGGTCTCAGTCCATTGGACCCCTCTTACGGTCTATGTATAAGCACAAACTCCAACAGCCCTGCAAGCCTTGTTGTCATGTTAGGGAAAAATAGTGAAGATTAAAGTGGTCTTCCTTAGCTCTTGCTGATATGTTGTGTACCACAGTGATGTTTGGATACTTGCAGACACTTTTGTGGACGAAAAGGGGTGTAGAGGCAGACAGTGTCATAAGTACATAAGTATTACCATACTGGGAAAGACCAAAGGTTCATCAAGCCCAGCATCCTGTTTCCAGCAGTGGCCAATTCAGGTCACAAATACCTTTCAAGATCCAAAAAAAGTACAAAACATTCTATACTGCTTATCCCAGAAATAGTGGATTTTCCCCAAGTCCATTTAATAATGGTCTATGGACTTTTTCTTTAGGAAGCCGTCCAAACCTTTTTTAAACTCTGCTAAGCTAACCGCCTTTACCATATTCTCTGGCAACGAATTCCAGAGTTTAATTACATGTTGAGTGAAGAAAACTTTTCTCCGATTCATTTTAAATTTACTACATTGTAGCTTCATTGCATGCCCCCTACTCCTAATATTTTTGGAAAGTGTAAACAGACGCTTCACATCTACCCGTTCCATTCCACTCATTATTTTATAGACCTCTATTATAGCTCCCCTCAGCCACCTTTTCTCCAAGCTGAAGAACCCTAGCCGCTTTAGCCTTTCCTCATAGGGAAGTTGTTCCATCCCCTTTATCATTTTCGTCGCCCTTCTCTGTACCTTTTCTAATTCCACTATATCTTTTTTGAGGTATGGCGACCAGAATTGAACACAATATTCAAGGTGTGGTTGCACCATGGAGCGATACAAAGGCATTATAACATCCTCATTTTTTGTTTTCCATTCCTTTCCTAATAATACATAACATTCTATTTGCTTTCTTAGCCGCAGTAGCACACTGAGCAGAGGGTTTCAACGTATCATCAATGACGACACCTAGATCCCTATCTTGGTCTGTTACTCCTAATGTGGAACCTTGCATGATGTAGCTATAATTTGGGTTCTTCTTTCCCACATGCATCACTTTGCACTTGGTCACATTAAACGTCATCTGCCGTTTAGATGCCCAGTCTCCCAGTCTCGTAAGGTCCTCTTGTAATTTTTCACAATCCTCCCGCGATTTAATGACTTTGAATAACTTTGTGTCGTCAGCAAATTTAATTACTTCACTAGTTACTCCAATCTCTAGGTCATATATAAATATATTAAAAAGTAGTGGTCCCAGCACAGACCCCTGGGGAACCCCAGTAACTTCCCTTCTCCATTGAGAAAACTGACCATTTAACTCTACTCTTTGTTTTCTATCTCTTAACCAGTTTTTAATCCACAATAGCACACTACATCCTATCCCATGACTCTCCAATTTCCTCTGGAGTATTTCATGAGGTACTTTATCAAACGCCTTCTAAAAATCCAGATATACGATAT